>NW_022159626.1:28410-255943 GCF_008728515.1 Papio anubis | reverse complement strand
AAGAAGACATTAATACAGCCAACAGACACATGAAAAAATGCTCATCATCACTGGCCATCAGAGAAATGCAAATCAAAACCACAATGAGATACCATCTCACACCAGTTAGAATGGTGATCATTAAAAAGTCAGGAAACAACAGGCACTGGAGAGGATGTGGAGAAATAGGAACACTTTTACAGTGTTGGTGGAATTGTAAACTACTTCAACCATTATGGAAAACAGTATGACAGTTCCTCAAGGATCTAGAACTAGATGTACCATATGACCCAGCCATCCCATTACTGGGTATATACCCAAAGGATTCTAAATCATGCTGCTATAAAGACACATGCACACGTATGTTTATTGCGGCACTATTCACAATAGCAAAGACTTGGAATAAACCCAAATGTCCATCAGTGACAGACTGGATTAAGAAAATGTGGCACATATACACCATGGAATACTAGGCAGCCATGAAAAAGGATGAGTTTGTGTCCTTTGTAGGGACATGGATGCAGCTGGAAACCATCATTCTTAGCAAACTATCACAAGAACAGAAAACCAAACACCACATGTTCTCACTCATAGGTGGGAACTGAACAATGAGATCACTTGGACTCGGGAAGGGGAACATCACACACCAGGGCCTATCATGGGGAGGGGGTAGGGGGGAGGGATTGCATTGGGAGTTATACCTGATGTAAATGACGAGTTGATGGGTGCTGACGAGTTCATGGGGGCAGCACAGCAACATGGCACAAGTATACATATGTAACAAACCTGCACATTATGCACATGTACCCTAGAACTTAAAATATAATAATAATAAAAAATTTAAAAAATTAAAAAAAATAGAAAAGAAATATCCTGAGATGAAAAGTAGAAAGAAGGTTTCGGAGAAACGGTTCCCTGATGTGTGAATTCGTCTCACAAAGTTACACTTTCTATTCATGGAGCAGTCTATTACCACTGTTTTGGGGAACCTGAGAAGTGATATTTTTATCGCATTGAAGCCTACGCAGACAAAGGAAATATCCTCAAATAAAAACTAGAGAGACGCTTTCTGGGAAACTTCTTTGTGTAGTGTGAATTCAACTCACAGAATTACACCTTTTTCTTCATGAAGGAGTTTGCTAACACTGTGTTCCTGTAATCTGCAAAGTGATATTTGGGAGTACTCTGAGGCATAAGGTGAAAAAGGAAATATCCTCAAAGGAAAACTGGAAAAATTTCTGAGAAACTGTTCTCTGATGTATGCTTTCATCCCACAGAGTTACACTTTCCATTTTTGGAGCAGTCTATTACCACTGTTTTTGATGAACCTGAGGAATGATATTTTTATCACATTGAAGCCTACGTGGAAAAAGGCAATATCCTTAAATAAAAACGAGAAAGAAGCTTTCTGAGAAACTTCTTTGTGTTGTGTGAATTAAAGTCACAGAATTACACCTTTCTCTTCATGAGGGAGTTTGCTAACACTGTATTCCTGTAATGTGCAAAGTGATATTTGGGAGTACAAAGAGGCATATGGTGAAAAAGGGAATATCCTCAGATGAAAACTAGGAAGAAGGTTTCTGAGAAACTATTCTCTGATGTGTGAATTCTTCTCACAGAGTTACACTTTCTTTCCCTGCAGTAGTCTATTACCACTGTTTTTGTGGAATCTGAGAAGTGATATTTTTATCACATTGAAGCGTATGTGGACAAAGGCCATATCCTCAAATAAAAACTGCAAAGAAGCTTTCTGGGAAACTTATTTGTGATGTGTGAATTCAAGTCACAGAATTACACCTTTGACTTCATGAATTAGTTTGCTAACACTGTGTTCCTGTAATCTGCAAAGTGATATTAGGGAGTGCTCTGCGGCATATGGTGAAAAAGGAAATATCCTCAGATGAATAGTAGAAAGTACGTTTCTGAGAAACTGTTCTCTGTTGTGTGAATTCGTCTCACAGAGTTACACTTTCTTTTCCTGGAGCAGTCTGTTACCACTCTTTTTGGGGAATCTAAAAGGGATATTTTTTAACTCATTGAAACCTAAGAAGACAAAGGAAGTATCCTCAAATGAAAGTTAGAAAAAATATTTCTGGGAAACTTCTCTGTGATGTGTGAATTCATGCCAATGAAATACACTTTATCTTCATCAAACAGTTTGCTATCACTGACTTTGTGTAATCTGCAAAAGGATATTTGGGAGCGCATAGAGGCATAAGGTGCAAAATGAAATATCCACAGATGAAAACCAGAAAGAAACCTTCTGAGAAACTGATTTCTGATGTGTCAATTCATCACACACAATTAAACGTTCGTTTCATGGAGCAGTCCGTTACCAGCGTTTTTGGGGAATCTCAGAAATGATATATTGGATCGCATTGAAGTCTAAGCTGACAAAGGAAACATCCTCAAATAAAAACGAGAAAGAAGTTCTCTGAGAAACACGTTTATTTAGTGTGATTTCACTTCACAGAAATACACATTTTTTTCATGAAGGAGTTTGCTAACACTGTGTTCGTGTAATCAGCAAAGTGATATTTGGGATTGCACTGAGGCATATGGTGAAAAAGGAAATATCCACAGATGAAAAGTAGAAAGAAGATTTCTGAGAAACTGTTCTCTGATGTGTGAATTCGTCTCAAGAGTTACACTTTCTATTCATGGAGCAGTCTGTTACCACTGTTTTTGGGGAACCTGACAAGTGATGATTTTATCGCATTGAAGCCTACACGGAAAAAAGTCATATCCTGAAATAAAAAAAAACAAGGAAACTTTCTGAGAAACTTCTTTGTGATGTGTGAATTCACCTCACAGAATTACACCTTTCTTTTCATGAAGGAGTTTGCTAACACTGTGTTACTGTAATCTGTAAAGTGATATTTGGGAGTGCACTGAGGCTTATGGTGAAAAAGGAAATATCCTCAGATGAAAACTAGAAAGAAGATTTCTGAGAAACTGTTCTCGATGTGTGAATTCGTCTCTAGTGTTACATTTTATTTTCCTAGAGCAATCTGCTACCACTCTTTTTGGGGAATCTGAAAAGGGAACTTTTTTTATGGCATTGATGCCTAAGAAGAAAAAGAAAGTATCCTCAAATGAAAGTTAGAATGAACCTTTCTGGGAAACTACTCTGTGATGTGTGAATTCATCCCAATGAGATATACGTTCCTCTTCATGAAACAGTTTGCTATCACGGTTTTCGTGGAATATTCAAAAGGATATTTGGGAGCACATAGAGGCATTATGTGGAAAAGGAAATATCTTGAGATGAAAATCAGAGAGAAGCTTTCTGAGAAACTGATTTCTGATGTGTGAATTCATCTCACAGAGTTAAACACTCGTTTGATGGAGCAGTCTGTTACCAGTGTTTTTGGGGAATCTCAGAAATGATATTTTGGATCGCATTGAAGTCTATGCTGACAAAGGAACTATCCTCAAATAAAAACGAGAAAGAAGTTTTCTGAGAAACATCTTTATTATGTGTGAATTCACTTCACAGAATTACACCTTTCTCTTCATGAAGGAGTTTGCTAACCCTGTGTTCGTGTAATCTGCAAAGTGATATTTGGGAGCGCACTGAGGCATATGGTGAAAAAGGAAATATCCTCATATGAAAACTAGAAAGAAGATTTCTAAGAAACTGTTCTCTGATGTGTGAATTCGTCTCACAGAGTAATACTTTCTTTTCCTGGAGCAGTCTGTTTCCACTGTTTTTGGGGAATCTGAGATGTGATATTTTATCACATTAAAACCTTTGTGGACAAAGGAAATATCCTTTAATAAAAACTAGAAAGAAGCTTTCTGAGAAACTTCTTTGTGATGTGTGAATTCACATCACAGAATTTTACCTTTCTCTTCATGAAGGAGTTTGGTAACACTGTGTTTCTGTAATCTGCAAAGTGATATTTGGGAGTACACTGAGGCATATGGTGAAAAAGGAAATATCCTCACATGAAAACTAGAAAGAAGGTTTCTGAGAAACTGTTCTGTGATGTGTGAATTCGTCTCACTGAGTTACAGTTTCTTTTCCTGGAGCAGTCTGTTACCACTCTTTTTGGGGAATCTGAAAAGGGATTTTTTTTTATTGAATTGATGCCTAAGAAGAAAAAGAAAGTATCCTCAAATGAAAGTTAGAAAATAACCTTTCTGGGAAACTTCTCTGTGATGTGTGAATTCATCCCAATGAGATACACCTTCCTCTTCATGAAACAGTTTGCTACCACGGTTTTCGTGGAATCTGCAAAAGGATATTTGGGAGTGCATAGAGGCATAAGGTGCAAAAGGAAATATCCTGAGATGAAAACCAGAAAGAAGCTTTCTGAGAAACTGATTTCTGGTGTGTGAATTCATCTCACAGAGTTAAACATTCGTTTCATGGAGCAGTCTGTTACCAGTGTTTTTGGGGAATCTCAGAAATGATATTTTGGATTGCTTCGAAGCCTATGCTGACAAAGGAAATATCCTCAAATAAAAACGAGAAAGAAGCTTTCTGAGAAACGTCTTTATTATTTTGAATTCACGTCACAGAATTACACCTTTCTTTTTATGAAGGAGTTTGCTAACACTGTGTTCCTGTAATCTGCAAAGTGATATTTGGGAGTGCACTGAGGTATATGGTGAAAAAGGAAATATCCTCAGATGAAAACTAGATAGAATGTTTCTGAGAAACTGTTCTCTGATGTGTGAATTCGTCTCACAGAATTACAGTTTCTTTTCATGGAGCAGTCTATTACCAGTGTTTTGGGAACTGGAGAAGTGATAATTTTATCACATTGTAGCCTACGCGGACAAAGGACATATCCTCAAATAAAAACTACAAAGAAGCTTTCTGATAACCTTCTTTGAGATGTGTGAATTCACCTCATAGAATTACCCCTTTCTCTTCATGAAGGAGTTTGCTAACACCATGTTCCTCTAATCTGCAAAGTGATATTTGGGAGTGCACTGAGGCATATGGTGAAAAATTAAATATCCTCAGATGAAAACAAGAAAGAAGGTTTCTGGGGCGGAGCAAGATGGCCGAATAGGAACAGCTCCACTCTCCAACTCCCAGCGCGAGCGACACAGAAGACCAGTGATTTCTGCATTTTCAACTGAGGTACTGGGTTCATCTCACTGGGGAGTGCCAGACGATCGGTGCTGGTCAGCTGCTGCAGCCCGACCAGTGAGAGCTGAAGCAGGACGAGGCATTGCCTCACCTGGGAAGCGCAAGGGGGAAGGGAATCCCTTTTCCTAGCCAGGGGAACTGAGACACACAACACCTGGAAAATCGGGTAACTCCCACCCCAATACTGCGCTTTAAGCAAACAGGCACACCAGGAGATCATATCCCACACCTGGCCGGGAGGGTCCCACACCCACGGAGCCTCCTTCATTGCTAGCACAGCAGTCTGTGATCTACCGCAAGGCAGTAGCGAGGCTGGGGGAGGGGCGCCCGCCATTGCTGAGGCTTAAGTAGGTAAACAAAGCTGCTGGGAAGCTCGAACTGGGTGGAGCTCACAGCAGCTCAAGGAAACCTGCCTGTCTCTGTAGACTCCACCTCTGGGACAGGGCACAGTAAACAACACACAAACTCAGCCAAAACCTCTGCAGAGATGCAAAACTACTCTGTCTGACAGCCATGAGCAGTGGATGTCCCAACACGAGGTTGAGATCTGAGAAGGGACAGACTTTCTCTTGCTTAAGGGTCCCTGACCCCTGAGTAGCCTAACTGGGAGACATCTCCCCATTAGGGGCAGTCTGACTTCTTTACCCTCACAGGGTGGAGTACACCCTCAGAGGAAGCTTCCCAAAGCAAGAATCAGACAGGTACACTCCGCTGTTCAGGAAATATTCTATCTTCTGCAGCCTCTGCTGCTTGATACCCAGGGGCAACAGGGTCTGGAGTGTGGACCTCAAGCAATCTCCAACAGACCTACATGCTGAGGGAAGGTTCTGACTGCCAGGAAGGAAAACTATCAAACAGGAAGGATACCTACACCAAAACCCCATCAGTACATCACCATCATGAAAGAGCAGAGGCAGATAAAACCACAAAGATGGGGAAAAAGCAGGGCAGAAAAGCTGGAAATTCAAAAAATAAGATGCATCTCCTGCAAAGGAGCGCAACTCATCGCCAGCACCTGATCAAAGCTGGACAGAGAATGACTTGACGAGATGAGAGAAGAAGGCTTCAGTCCATCAAATTCTAGAGTTGGAGGAGGAATTACGTGCACCCAGTGCAAGAAACCAAAATCTTGAAAAAAGTGGAAGAATTGATGGCTAGAGTAATTAATGCAGAGAAGGTCATAAACGAATGAAGAGATGAAACCATGACAATTTAGAAATACGTGACAAATGCACAAGCTTTCCAGTAAACCGACCTCGACCAACTGGAAGAAAGAGGAGTATCAGCATTGAGGATCAAATGAATGCAATGAAGCAAGAAGAGAAACCAAAAGAAAAAGAAGAAAGAAATGAACAAAGCTCGCAAGAAGCGCATGGGATTATGTAAAAAGACCAAATCTCCGCCTGATTGGGGTGCCTGAAAGTGAGGGGGGAAATGGAACCAAGCTGTCACCTTCAGGATATCATCCAGGAGAATCCCCAACCTAGTAGGGCAGGCCAATATCTAACTCCAGGAAATACAGAGAACGCCACAAAGATACCTCGAGAAGAGCAACTCCAAGACACATAATTGCCAGATTCACCAAAGTTGCCGAAGGAAAAATCTTTTAAGGGGCAGCCAGAGAGAAAAGGTCGGTTACCCACAAGGAAGCCCATCGATCACAGCAGATCTCTCGGCAGAAACCTCCGCTTTGTGAAGAGGAAAAATGTAATATTCAACATTCTTAAATAAAAGAATTTTAAACCCAGAATTTCATATATCCAGCCAAACTAAGTTTCCCATAAGTGATGGAGAAATAAAATCCTTTTACAGATAAACAAATGCTTAGAGATTTTGTCACCACTAGGTCTGCCTTATAAGGAGACCTTCGAAGGAAGTACACTCAACATGGAAAGGAACAACCGTACCAGCCATTGCAAAAACATGCCAAAAATGTAAAGACCATCGAGGCGAGGGAAGAAACTGCATCAACTAACGATGCACCGCAGTTAATATCATAATGGCAGATCAAGTTCGCCACATAACAATCTTAACCTTTAAAATGTAAAATGACTAAATGCTCCAATGAAAGACAGACTGGCAAACCGATGTTGAGTCAAGACCATCAGTCTGTTGTATCTAGAGACCCATCCACACGCAAGGAGACATACATAGGCTCAAAATAAAGGGATGGAGGAAGATTTACCAAGCAAATGGAGAACAAAAAAAGGGTTGCAATCCTGGCCCCTGATAAAACAGACTTGAAGTCCATCAAAGATCAAAAGAGGATGCAAGCCATTACATAACAAAGGGATTCCACCCCAATGGTGGAAGCCAATCATCCCAAATATATATGCACCCAATACAGGAGCACCAGATTCATAAAAAGTCTTTAGACTTACAAAGAGACTTAGACTTGGCATACAATAAAAATGGAGACTTCAACATCTACTATCAACATTGACTGATCAACGACAGAAAGTTAACAAGGATATCCAGGAATTGAACTCATCTCTGCAGCACACCAACAGGACATCTATAGAACTCCACCCCAAATCAACAGAATATACATATTTTCCTCGAGCACCACATCGTACTACTCCAAAAATCCCACCACGAATTAAGTAAAGCACTCCCTCAGCAAATGTACAAGAACAGAAATTATAACAAACTGTCTCTCAGATTCACAGTGCAATCAAACTAGAACTCAGGACTAAGAAACTCAATAATCAAACCGCTCAACTACATGGAACTGAACAACCTGTTCTGGAATGACTACTGGGTACATAACAAATGAAGGCAGAAGATGTTCTTGAAACCAATGAGAACAAAGATACAACATACCAGAATCACTTGGGACACAATACTTAAAGCAGTGTAGAGGGAAATTTATAGCACCAAATGCCCACAAGAGAAAGCAGGAAAGATCTAAAATTGACACTCTAACATCGCAATTAAAAGAATCCAGAGAAGCAAAGCAAACACACCCAAAGCTAGCAGAAGGCAAGGAAACAACTAAGATCAGAGCAGAACTGAAGGAGATGGGAGACACAAAAAACCCCCAAAAATCAATGAATCCAGGAGTTGGTTTTGAAAAGATCAACAAAATTGATAGACCACCAGCAAGACTAATAAAGCAAATGAAAGGAGAGAGAAGAATCAAATCGACGCAATTAAAATGATAAAGGGATATCACCACCTAATCTCTAATACAAACCATCACCATCAGAGAATACTATAAACACCTCTATGCAAATAAACTGGAAAATCTAGAAGAAATGGATAATTTCTGACACTTACACTCTTCCAAGACTAAATCCGAGGGAAGAAGTTGAACTTGCATAGACCAATAGTAGGCTCTGAAAATTGAGGCACAATTAATAGCCTACCAACCAAAAAAAAAGTCCAGGACCAGATGGATTCAGCTGAATTCTACCAGAGGTAGAAGGAGGAGCTGGTACCATTCCTTCTGAAAATATTCCAATCAATAGAAAAGAGAGGGAATCCTCCCTAACTCATTTTATGAGACCACCATCATCCTGACACCAAAGCCTGGCAGAGACATGCCAACAAAAAGAGAATTTTAGACCAATATCCCTGATGAACACCGGGATGCAAAAAATCCCTCAATAAAATATCCGGCAAACCGATCTAAAGCAACACATCAAAAAGTTTATCCACCATGATCATGGGTTTCATCCTGGGATACAAGGCTGGTCTAACATTCACAAATCAATAAACATAATCCAGCATATAAACAGAACCAAAGACAAGAACCACATGGATTATCTCAATAGATGCAGAAAAAGGCTTTGACAAAATTCAACAGCTCCTTTCATAAAAACGCTCAATAAATTCGTATTGATGGAACGTGACTTCAAAAATCATAAGAGCTATTTATGACAAACCCAGTTGCAGCCAATATCATAAATGAATGTGGGCAAAAACTGAAAAATTCCTTTGAAACTGGCATTAAGATAGGGATGCCCTCTCACCACTCCTATTCAACATAGTGTTGAAGTTCTGGCTAGGCAATTAGGCAAGAGAAAGAAATCAAGGGTATTCAGTTAGAAAAGTTAGAAGTCAAATTGTCCCTGTTTGCAGATGACATGATTGTATATTTAGAAACTCCTATTGTCTCAGCCCAAACTCCTTAAGCTGGATAAGCAACTTCCAGCAAAGTCCTTGCGGATACAAAATTAATGTGCAAAATCAGAAGCATTCTTATACACCAAAGTAACATACAAACAGAGCCAAATCAGGAATGAACTTTCTCATTCACAATTGCTTCAAAGAGAAATAAAATACCTAGGAATCCAACTTACAAGGGATGTCAACGACCCTTCAAGGAGAGCTAGGAAACCACTGCTCAGTGAAAATGCAAAAGAGGACACAAACAAATGGAAAACATTACGCTCATGATAGGAAGAATCAATATCGTGAAATGGCCATACCGCCCAAGGTAATTTATAGGATTCAATGCTATCCCCATCAAGCTACCAATGAGTTTCTTCAATAGAATTGAAAACCTGCTTTTTAAAGTTCATAGGAACCAAAAGAGCCCACATCTCCAAGAGCAATCCTAAGTCAAAAGAACAAATCTGAGGCATCACGCTACCTGACTTAAACGATATACTACAGTAACTAAAAACATCATGGTCCTCGTATCTCAAAACAGGAGATATAGACTCAATGGAACAGAACAGAGTCCGCAGAAATAATACCACACCATTCACAGCCATCTGATCTTGACAAACCTGAGAGAACAGGAAATGGGGAAAAGGATTCCTGGCTTCAATAAATGGTGCTGGGAAAAATTGGCTAGCCATAAGTAGAAAGCTGAAACTGGATCCTTTCCCCTTTACTCCTTATTATAATGAAATGAATTCAAGTGGATTAGAGACTTAAATGTACCTAACATAAAAATCCTAGAGGAAAACTCTAGGTAGTACCATTCAGGACATAGGCATGGGCAAAGACTTCATGTCTAAAACAATTCAAAAAGCAACGGCAGCAAAGCCAAAATTGACAAATGGATCTCATTAAACTAAAGGAGTTTGCACAGCAAAAGAAACTACCATCAGAGGAACAGGCAACCCACAGAATGGGGAGAAAATTTTTTTGCACCCACTTCAAGGTCTGACAAAGGGCTACATCCAGAACCTACAAAGAACTCAAACAAATTATGCAAGAAAAAAACAAACAACCCCATCAAAAAAGTGGGCAAGGATATGAACAGACATTTCTCAAAAGAAGATATTCATACAGCCAACAGGACACATGAAAAATGCTCATCATCACTGCCATCAGAGAAATGCAAATCAAAAACCATTAATGAGATACCATCTCACACCCAGTGAGAATGGTGATCATTAAAAAGTCAGGAACAACAGGTGCTGGAGAGGATGTGGAGAAATAGAACACTTTTACACTGTTGGTGGAATTGAAACCATTCGGTCCATTATGGAAAACAGTATGACGCATTCCTCATGATCTAGAACTAGATAAAATTATGACCAGCCTATCCCATTACTGGGGATATACCCAGAAGGATTCTAAATTATGCTGCTATAAAGACATGCACACGTGATAAGCGGACATGGCATCTATTCTCAATAATAGCAAGACTTGGAATCAACCCAAAACAACCATATCAACAGTGACAGACTGGATTAAGAAAAATGTGCTGCTTACACACCATGGAATACTATGCAGCCATAAAAGGATGAGTTTTAGGCCCTTTGTAGGGACATGGATGCTGCTGAAACCATCATTCTAGCAAACTAACCAAGCAAGAACAGAAAAACTAAACAACACCGAGATGTTCTCACTCATAGGTGGGAACTGAACAATGAGATCACTTGGACTCTGGTGGAAGGGGAACATCACACGTCAAATTTACCATGGGGAGGGGGGAGGGGGGAGGGATTGCATTGGGAGTTATACCTGATGTAAATGACGAGTTGATGGGTGGAGCACACCAACATGGCACAAGTATACATATGTAAGAAACCTGCACGTTATGCACATGTACCCTACAACTTAAAGTATAATAATAATAAATAAATTTAAAAAAAAATAAAATCTTTATACTGGAAAAAAAAAAGAAAGAAAGAAAGAAGGTTTCTGAGACTGTCCTGTTATATGTGAATTCGTTTCAAAGAGTTACAGTTTCTTTTCCTGGAGCAGTCTGTTACCACTCTTTTTGGGGAATCTGAAAAAGACTATTTTTTATTCTGGAGTGGTTTGAGGCTTACGGTGAAAAAGGAAATATCTTCAGATAGAAAATGGAGAGAAGCTTTCTGAGGAGCTGCTTTGTGACGTGTGCATTCCACTAACAAAATTATACCTTTCTTCTCATAGAGGACTGCAGAATCTCTTTTTTTAGGAAAAGCTACCAAAGGGACATTCAGGAGTATAGGGAAGGCTATGGTGAAAAAGGAAATATTCTCAGACAAAAACTGGAAAGAAGATTTCTGTGAAACTGCTTTGTGATAGATACGTTTATTCATCTCACATAGATAAAACTTTGTTTCTATTAAGCCATTTGGAAACTACGTCATGGACGGATCCATGAAGGAACATTAGAGAGCACTTTCAGGCCTATGGAGCAGTAGGAAATATCTTCAGGTAAAAACTAGAGAGTAGCTTTCTTAGAAACTGCTTTGTGATGTGTGCATTCCACTCAGGGAGCTATACCTCTCTTCTCATAAGGCAGTGTTTGAACACTGTTCCTGTAAAACCAAAAAAGTAATATTTCAGAGTGCATGGAAGACTATAGAGAAAAGTTAAATATCCTGAATTAAAACCCAGAAGGAAGCATTCCAAGAAACTGCTCTCTGACATGTGTATTCATTTCAGATAGTTAAAGCTTACTCCACATTTTCCAGTTTGGAAAGTCTGTCTTTGAGGATTCTGTGAACGGATATTAAGTGGCGACTTGAGGCCTGTGGTGAGCAAGGAAATGTCTTCCGTTGAAAACTGGAGAGAAGCGTTCTGAGCAACTCCTTTGTGATGTGTGTATTCATCTCATAGAGTTAAATCATTCTTTGGATTCAGCAGTTTGAAATCGCTCTTTCTGTGGAACCCGAGAAAGGACATTTGGGAATGCTCTTAAGAATATGCTGAAAAAGAAATACCCTCTGATAAAAACCAGAAGGAAGTTTTCTGTTAAACTGCTCTGTGTCATGTGAATCCACTCGCAAGGTTAAGCTTCTGTTTTCATTGAGCAGTGTTCTAACACTGCTTTAGTTTAGTCAGCTAAGGGATTCTCGGCAGCGCTTTGAGGCTTATGGTGAAAATGGAAATATCATGAGATAGAAACTGGAGCGATTTCTGAGGAGCTGCTTTGTGACGTGTGCATTCCACTCACAGTGTTATACCTCTCTTCTCATACAGCATCGGGGAAACCCTTTTGGAGGAAAACGTACCAAGAGATATTCAGGAGCATGTTGATTCCTATGGTGAAAAGGTAAATAGACTCAGACAAAAACCGGAAAGAAGTTCTCTATGAAACTGCTCTGTGATATGTGCATTCATCCCACATAGATAAAGATTTCTTTACATTACACAGCTTTGAAACTCCGTCATGGATGGACCCGCGAAGGGATATTTGGGATCACTTTTGGGCCTATGGTGAAAAGGGAAATATCATCAGATAAAAAGTGGAGAGAAGCTTTCTGAAAAACTACTTGGTGATGTGTGCATTCCACTCAGGGAGTTATACCTTTCTTCTCGTAATGTACTGTTTGAACACTGTTTCTGTATAACAAAAAAATAATATTCAGAGCACTGTGAAGACTATGGCGAAAAGTGAAATGTCATCAAATAAAACCCAGAAGGAAGCATTCCCAGAAACTGCTCTCTGATATGTTCATTCATTTCACAGAGTTAAAACTTACTCTACATTTCGTAGTTTGGAAAGTCTGTCTTTGAGGATTCTGTGAAGGGATATTAGGTGGCAACCAGAGGCCTGTGGTGATCAAGGAAATGTCTTCCATCGAAAATTGGAGGGAAGATTTCTGAGCAACTTTTTGTGATGTTTGTATTCATCTCATAGAGTTAAATCATTCTTTGGATTGAACAGTTTGAAATCACTGTTTCTGTGGAATCTGAGAAATGACATTTGGGAATGTTTTTTAGAATATCCGGGAAAATAAATAACCTCAGTTAGAAACCAGAAAGAAGCTTTCTGTGAAACTGCTCTGTGTCTCGTGATTTCTGCTCTCACAGTTAAGTTTCTCTTTCATTGAGCAGTATTCTAAGACTGTTCTTGTTTAGTCTGCAAAGGGATATTCGGGAGCGCTTTGAGACTTATGTTGAAAAAGGAAATATCTTTAGATAGAAACTGGAGAGAAGCTTCCCGAGGAGCTGCTTTGTGACGTGTGCATTCCACTCACAGAGATATATCTTTCTTCTTATAGAGGATTGGGGAATCCCTTTTGGAGGAAAAGCTACCAGGGGAAATTTGGGAGTATACAGATGGCTATGGTGGAAAAGGAAACATCCTCAGACAAAAACTGTAAAGAAGCTTTCTGTGAAACTGCTTTGAGATAGATATGTTTATTCATCTCACATAGATAAAACTTCCCTTATATTACACAGTTTGAAAACTCCATCATGGATGTATCCACGAAGGGACATTCAGGAGCACATTCAGGCCTACGGTGAAATAGGAGATATCTTCAGATAAAAATTGGATAGAAGCTTTCTAAGAAACTGCTTTATGATGTTTGCATTCCACTCAGGTAGTCATTCCTCTTTTCTCATGAGGCAGTGTTTGAACTCTGTCCCTGTAAAACAGAAAAAGAAATATTTCAAAGCCCATTGAAGACTATGGTGAAAAGTGAAATATCCTCAAATAAAACACAGAGAAAAACGTTCCAACAAACTGCTCTCTGACATGTGCATTCATTTCAGAGAGTGAAAGCGTACTCTACATTTCCCAATTTGGAAAGTCTGTCTTTGAATATTTTGCAAATGGATATTAAGTGGCGACCGGAGGCCTGTGGCGAGCAAGGAAATGTCTTCCGTTGAAAACTGGAGAGAAGCTTTCTGAGCAACTGCTTTGTGATGTGTGTATTCATCTCGTAGAGTTAAATCATTCTTTGGATTGAGCAGTTTGAAATCACTCTTTCTGTGGAACCTGAGAAAGGAAATTTGGGAACGCTCTTCAGAATATGCTGAAAAATAAATACCTTCCGATAAAAACCAGAAGGAAGCTTCCTGTGAAACTGCTCTGTGTCACATGAATTCCACTCGCCAAGTTAAGCTTCATTTTTCATTGAAAAGTTTCCTAACACTGTTTATGTTAAGCGTGCGTAGGGATATTTGGGAACACTTTGAGGCTTACCGTGACAAACGAAATATGTTCTGATAGGTACTGGAGAGAAACATTCCGAGGTGCTGCTTTGTGATGTGTGCATTCCACTCACAGTGTTATACCTCTCTTCTCATACAGCATCTAGGAAACCCTTTCTGTGAAACTGTTCTTAGATATGTGTATTCATCTCACATAGATAAATCTTTCTCTACATTTCGCAACTTGGAATCTCTGTCATGGATGAATCCGCGAAGGGATATTTGGGAGCACATTCAGGACTATGGTGAAAAAGGAAATATCTTCAGATAAAAACTGGAAAGAAGTTTTCTGTGAATCTGCTTTTTGCTGTGTTTATTCATCTCACATAGATGAAACTTTCTTTATTTTACACAGTTTGGAGACTCCGTCATGGATGGATCTGTGAAGGGATATTGGAAAGCGCATTCAGGCCTGTGGTGAAAAAGGACATTTTTCCAGATAAACCTGGAGAGAAGCTTTCTGAGAAACTGCTTTGCGATGTGTGCATTCCACTCAGGGAGTTTTAACTCTTTTCCACAAGGCAGTGTATGAACACCATTCCTGTAAACCTGAAAAAGTGAATTTGGGAGCGCATTGAAGACTATGGCGAAAAGTGAAATATCCTCAATAAAACCCAGAAAGAAGCGTTCCAAAAACTGCTCTCTGATATGTGACTTCATTTCAGAGAGTTAAGGCTTACTCTACATTTCCCAGTTTGAAAACTCTGCCTTTGAGGAATCTGTGAATGGGTATTAAGTGGCACCCAGAGGATTGTGGTGAGCAAGGAAATCTCTTCCGATGAAAACTGGAGAGAAGCTTTCTCAGCAACTGCTTTGTGATGTGTGTATTCATCTCATAGAGTTAAAACATTCTTTGGATTGAGCAGTTTGAAATCACTATTTCTGTGGAATCTGAGGAAGGACATTTTGGAATTCTCTACAGAATATGGAGAAAGAAATATCCTCAGATAAAAATCAGAAGGAACATTTCTGTGAAACTGCTATGTGTCTTATGAATTCCTCTCGCGCAGTTAAGCTTTCTTTTTCATTGAGCAGTTTTCTAACACTGTTTATGTTTAGCATGCGAAGGGATATTCAGGAGCACTTTGAAGCTTACAGTGTAAACGGAAGTATGTTCAGATAGAAACTGGAGAGAAGCTTTCCGAGGAACAGTTTTGATGTGTGCATTAAAATCACAATGTTGTACCTTTCTTCTCATACAGCATTAGGGAAACCCTTTCGGTGAAACTGTTCTGTGATATGTGTATTCATCTCTCATAGATAAAACTTTCTTCACATGATGCAGCTTGGAAACTCTGTCATGGACAGATCCCCAAAGGGTGGTCCGGAAGCTCATTCAGGACTATGGTGAAAAAGCAAATGTCTTCAGTAAAAAACTGGAAAGAAGCTTTCTGTGAATCTGATTTTTGCTATGTTTATTCATCCCACAGGATAAAACATTCATTATATTACGCAGTTTCAAAAATCGATCATGAACAGATCCGCGAACGGACATTCGTGAGCATATTCAGGCCTATGTTGAAAAAGGAAATATCTTCAGATAAAAACTGGAAAGAAGCTTTCTGTAAATCTGCTTTTTGCCATGTTTATTCATCTCACATAGATAAAACCTTCCTTATATTATGCAGTTTGGAAACTCCGTTATGGACTGATCCACGAAGGGACATTCGGGAGCAATTAAGGCATATGGTGAAAAAGGAAATATCTTCAGATAAAAACTGGAGAAAAGCTTTCTGAGAAACTGCTTTGTGATGTCTGTATTCATGTCATAGAGGTAAACCATTCTTTGGATTGAGCAGTTTGAAATCACTATTTCTGTGGAATCTGAGGAAGGACATTTGGGAATGCTGGTTAGAATATGGAGAAAGAAATATCCTCAGATAAAAACCAGAAGGAATCTTTCTGTGAAACTGCTATGTGTCGTGTGAATTCCTCTCACTCAGTTAAGCTTCTCATTCAGTTAACTCTGTTTATGTTTTGCGTGTGAAGGGATATTCGGGAGCGCTTTGCAGCTTACGGTGCAAAAGGAAATATATTCAGATAGAAACTGGAGAGAAACATTCCAAGGAACTGCTTTGTGACGTGTGCATTCCACTCACAGTGTTATACCTCTCATCTCATAGAGCTTCAGGAAAACACTTTTGGAGAAAAAGGTACCAAGGGATATCCGGGAGCATATTGACCCCTTTGGTGAAAAGGGAAATAGCCTCAGACAAAAACTGGAAACAAGCTTTCTGTGAAACTGCTCTGTGATATATGTATTCATCTCACATAGATAAAACTTTCTATACATTACTCAGCTTGGAAATTCTGTCATGGATGGATCTGCAAAGGGACATTCGGGAGCACATTCAGGACTATGGTAAGAGGAAATATCTTCAGATAAAAACTGGAGAGAAGCTTTCTGAGAAACTGCTTTGTGATGTGTGCATTCCACTCAGTGAATCATACCTCTTTTCTCATAAGGCAGTGTTTGTACACTGTTCCTGTAATACCGAAAATGTGACATTTCTTGGTGCATTGAAGACTATGGCTAAAAGTTAAATATCCTCAGATAAAACCCAGAAAGAAGCATTCCACGAATCTGCTCTCTGATACGTGCATTCATTTTACAGTATTAAAGTTTACTCTACATTGTCCAGTTCGGAATCTTTGTCTTTGAGGAATCTGCTGAGGGATATTTAGTGATGCCCAGAGGCTCTTAGTGAGCAACGACATGTACTCTGATGAAAACTGGAGAGAAGCTTTCTGAGCAACTGCTTTGTGTATTCATCTATGAGATGTGTTTATTCATCTCATTGAGTTAAACCATTGTTTGGATTGAGCAGTTTGAAATCACTGTTTCTGTGGAATCTGAGGAAGTACATTTGGGGATGCTCTTTAGAACAAGAGAAAGAAATATCCTCATATAAAAACCAGAAGGAAGCTTTCTGTGAAACTGCTATGTGTCATGTGAATTCCTCTCACTCAGTTAAGCTTCTCTTTTCATTGAGCAGTTTTCTAACACTCTTTGTGTTTACTGTGCGAATGGGTATTCGGGAGCACATTGAGGGTTATGGTGAAAAAGGAAATATGTTCAGATCGAAACTGGAGAGAAGCATTCTGAGGAATTGTTTGTGGTGGGTGCATTCCACTCACAGTGTTATCCCTCTCTTCTCATACATAATCATGAAACACTTTTGGAGAAAAAAGAATCAAGCTATATTCATTAGCATATTGACGCCAAAGGTGAAAACAGAAATAGCCTCAGACAAAAACTGGAAAGAAGTTTTCCATGAAACTGCTCTGTGATATGTGTAATCATCTCACATATATAAAGCTTTCTTTATATTACGCAATTTGGAAACTGTCATGGACGGATCCACCAAGGGACATTCGGGTGCACATTCAGGACCATGGTGAAAAAGGAAATATCTTCAGATAAAAACTGGAAAGAAGCTTTCTTTGAATATGCTTTTTGCTATGTTTATTCATCTCACATAGATAAAGCTTTCTTTACATTATGCAGCTTGGAAACTCCCACACGGATGGGTCCAAGAAGGGATATTTGGGATCACATTCGGGCCTATGGTGAAAAAGGAAATATGATCAGATAAAAAGTGGAGAGAAGCTTTCTGAGAAACAGCTTGGTGATGTGTGCATTCCACTCAGGGAGTTATAACTTTCTTCTCCTAAGGCACAGTTTGAACAGTGTTCCTGTAAAACTAAAAAGGTGATATTTGGACCACATTGAAGACTATGGCAAAAAGTGAAATGTCCTCCAATAAAAAACACAAAGAAGCATTCCAAGAAACTGCTCTCTGACATGTCCATTCTTTTCACAGCATTAAAGCTTACTTTACATTTCCGAGTTTGAAAGTTGGTCTTTGAGGATTCTGATTAGGGATATTATGTTTCAACCAGAGGCCTGTGTTGAGCAAGGAAAATTGGACAGAAGGTTTTGGCACAACTCTTTGTGATGTTTGTATTCATCTCATAGAGTTAAATCATTCTTTGAATTGGGCAATTTGAAATCACTGTTTCTGTGGAATCTGAGAAAGGACATTTGGGAGCGCTCTTTATAATGTCCTGAGAAAGAAATTACCTCAGATAGAAACCAGAAGGAAGCTTTCTGTGAAACTGCTCTGTGTCACGTGAATTCCGCAGACACAGTTAAGCTTCTCTTTTCATTGAGCAGTATTATAACACTGTTTTTGTTTAGTCTGTGAAGAGACATTCGGGAGCGCTTTGAGGTTTATGGTGAAAAAGGAAATATCTTCAGATAGAAACTGGAGACAAGCTTTGTGAGGAGCTGCTTTGTGACGTCTGCATTCCACTCACAGAATTATACCTTTCTTCTCATAGAGGATTCCGGAATCCATTTGGAGAAAAAGCTACCAAGAGACATTCGGGAGTATAGGGACGGCTATGGTGTAAAAGGAAATATCCTCAGACAAAAACTGGAAAGAAGATTTCTGTGAAACTGCTTTGTGTTAGATATATTAATTCATCTCACATAGTTAAAACTTTTCTTATATTACGCAGTTTGGAAACTCCGTCATGGACAGATCCACGAAGGGACATTCGGGAGCACATTCAGGCCTACAGTGAAAGAGGAGATATCTTCAGATAAAAACTGGATAGAAGCTTTCTGAGAAACTTCTTTGTGATGTATGAATTCCACTCAGGGAGTTTTACCTCTTTTCTCGTAAGGCAGTGTTTGAACACCTTTCCTGTAAAACTGAAAAAGTAATATTTCGGAGTACATGGAAGACTATGGCGAAAAGTGAAGTATCCTGAAATAAAACACAGAAAGAAGTGTTCCAAGAAACTGTTTTCTGACATATACATTCATTTCAGACAGTTAAAGCTTACTCTACATTTTCCACTTTGGAAAGTGTGTCTTTCAGGATTCTGCAAAGGGATATTAAGTGGCGACCGGAGGCCTGTGGCAAGCAGGAAATGTCTTCTGTTGAAAAGTGGAGAGAAGCTTTCTGAGCAACTGCTTTGTGATGTGTGTATTCATATCATAGAATTAAATCATTCTTTGGATTGAGCAGTTTGAAATCACTCTTAAGGCTCTTAAGAATATGTTGAAAAGGAAATACCGTCCCATAAAAACCAGAAGGAAACTTTCTGTGAAACTGTTCTGTATCATGTGAATTCCACTCTCAGTTAAGCTTCTGTTTTCATTGGGTAGTATTCTAACACTGTTTTAGTTTAGTCAGCTAAGGGATACTCGGGAGTCCTTTGAGGCTTATGGTGAAAAAGGAAATATCTTCACATAGAAAGTGGAGAGAAGATTTCCGAGGAGCTGCTTACTCTACGTTGCCCAGTTTGGAAAGTCTGTCTTTGAGGAATATGTGAAGGGATGTTAAGTACTGCCTGGAGGCTTGTGGTGAGCAAGGAAACGACTTCCATTGAGAACTGGAGAGAAACTTTCTGAGCAACTACTTTGGGATGTGTATATTCGTCTCATATAGTTAAACCATTCTTTGGATTCAGCAGTTTGAAATCACTGTTTTTGTGGAATCTGAGTAAGGACATTTGGGAACATTCCTTAGAATACGGAGAAAGAAATATCCTAAGGTAAAATTCTGAAGGAAGCTTTCTGTGAAACTGCTCTGTGTCATCTTAATACCCCTCCCTCAGTAAGCTTCTCTTTTCACTAAGCAGTTTTCTAATCCTGTTTATGTTTAGCATGTGAAGGGATATGCGGGAGTACTTTGAGACTTACGGTGAAACAGGAAATATCTTCAGATAGAAACTGGAGAGAAGCTTTCCAGGCAGTTGCTTTTTGACGTGTGCATTCCACTCACAGTAAGTTTTTCTCATAGAGGATTATGAACTCCCTTTTAGAGAAAAAACTACCAAGGGACATTCACCATATGGGGGGCTACGATGAAAAAGGAAATATTCTCAGGCAAAAACTGAAAGGAAGCTTTCTGTGTAAAGGTTTTGTGATAGATATGTATATGCAGCTCACATAGATAAAACTTTCTTTACATTATGCAGCTTGGAAACTCCGTCATGGATGGATCCGCGAAGGGATATTCCATATCACATTCGGGCCTATGGTGAAAAAGGAAATATCATCAGATAAAAACTGGAGAGAAGTTTTCTGAGAAACTGCTTGGTGATGTGTGCATTCCACTCAGGGAGTTATACTTTGTTTCTCATAAGGCACAGTTTGAACACTGTTCCTGGGAAAGCAAAAAAGTGATATTACAGAGCGCATTGAACACAATGGCCTAAAGTGAAATATCCTCAAATAAAACCCAGAAAGAAGTGTTCCAAGAAACTGTTCTCTGATATGTGCATTCACTTCACAGAGTTAAAGCTTACTCTATGTTGCCCAGTTTGTAAACTCTCTCTTTGAGGAATCTGTGAAGGGGTATTAAGTGGCGCCCGGAGGCTTGTGGTGAGCAAGGAAATAATTTCCAATGAAAACTGGAGAGAAGTTAATGAGCAACTGCTTTGTGATGTATTTATTCATCTCATAGAGTTAAACCATTCTTTGGATCGAGCACTTTGAAATCACTGTTTTTGTGGAATCTGAGGATGGACATTTGGGAACGCTCCTTAGAATATGGAGGAGGAAATATCCTCAGGTAAAATTGAGAAGGAAGCTTTCTGTGAAACTGCTCTGTGTCATCTTAATTCCTCTCACTCACTTAAGCCTCTCTTTTCATTGAGCGGTTTTCTAACACTGGTAATATTTAGCGTGTGAAGGGACATTCGGGAGCGCTTTGAGGCTTATGGTGAAAAAGGAAATATGTTCCGACCGAAACTAGAGAGAAGCTTTCCGAGGAATTACTCTGTGACATGTGCATTCCACTCACAGTGTTATACCTCTCTTCTAATACAGCATCGGGGAAACTCTTTTGGAGAAATAGGTATGAAGGGATAGTGAGGAGAATATTGACGCCTATGATGAAAAGGGAAATAGCCTCAGGCAAAAACTGGAAATTATTTTTCTGTGAAATTGTTTGGTGATATGTGTATTCATGTTACATAGTTAAAGCTTTCTTTACATTACGCAGCTTGGAAACTCTGTCATGGACGGATCCATGAAGGGATATTTGGGAGCACATTCAGGACTATGGTGAAAAAGGAAATATATTCAAATAAAAATTGGAAAGAAGCTTTCTGTGAAGCTGCTTTTTGCTATGTTTATTCCTCTCACTTGGATAAATCTTTTTTTGCATTACGCAGCTTGCACACTCTGTCATGGACGGATCCATGAAGGGCATTCATGAGCACATTCAGCACTATGGTGAAAAGGGAAATATCTTCAGTTAAAAACCAGAAGGAAGCTTTCTGTGAAACTGCTTTGTGTTGTGTGAATTCCGCTACACAGTTAAGCTTCTATTTACATTGAGCTGTATTCTGATACTGCTTATGTTTAGAGTGTGAAGGGATTTTCAGGAGCACTTAGAGGCTTACGGTGAAAGAGGAAATATGTTCAGATAGAAACTGGAGAGAAGCTTTCTGAGGAACTGCTTTGTGACGTGTGCATTCCACTTACAGTGCTATACCTCTCTTCTCACACAGCATCAGGGAAACCCCTTTGGAGAAAAATTTACCAACGGATATCCGGGAGCATATTGATTCCTCCTGTGAAAAGGGAAATAGCCTCAGATAAAAACAGGAAAGAAGCATTCTGTGAAACAGCTCTGTGATATATGTATTCATCTCACATAGATAAAGCTTCCTTTATAGTATGCAGCTTGGAAACTCTGACATCGAAGAACCACGGAGGTACATTTGGGAGCACATTCATGACTATGGTGAAAAAGGAAATATTTTCAGATGAAAACTGGAAAGAAGCTTTCCGTGAATCTGCTTTTTGCTGTGTTTATTCATCTCACACAGATAAAGCTTCCTTTACATTATGCAGCTTGGTAACTCTGTCGTGGACGGAACCCTGAAGGGACATTTGGGAACACATTCAGGACTCTGGTGAAAATGGAAATATCTTCAGATAAAAACTGGAGAGAAGCTTTCAGAGAAACTGCTTGGTGATGTGTGCCTTTCACTCAGGGAGTTATATCTCTTTTCTCATAAGGTAGTGTTTGAACATTGTTCCTGTAAAACCAAAAAAGTGAATTTCGGAGTGTATTGAAGACTATGGAGAAAAGTGAAATATCCTCAAATAAAACCCAGAAAGAAGCATTCCAAGAAACTGCTGTCTGACATGTGCGTTCATTTCAGAGAGTTAAAGCTTACTCTACATTTCCCAGTTTGGAAAGTCTGTCTTTGAGGATTCTGCGAAGGGATATTAAGTGGTGACCATGAGGGCTTGTGGCGAGCAAGGAAATGTCTTCCGTTGAAAACTGGAGAGAAACTTTCTGAGCAACTACTTTGTGATGTGTGTATTCATCACATAGAGTTAAATCATTCTTGTGCCTATGGTGAAAAAGGAAATATCATCTGATAAAAACTGGAGAGAAGCTTTCTGAGAAAATGCTTGGTGATGTGTTCATTCCACTGAGGGAGTTATACATTTTTTCACATAAGGCACTGTTTCAAAACTGTTCCTGTAAAACTGCAAAAGTGATATTCAGAGAACATTGAAGACTATGGCTAAAAGTGAAATGTCATCCAGTAAAACCCAGAAAGAAACACTCCAAGGAACTGCTCTCTGATATATTCATTCATTTCACAGAAATGAAGCTTACTCTATATTTTCCATTTTGGAAAGTCTGTCTTTGAGGATTCTGCGAAGCGATATTAAGTGATAACCTGAGGCCTGTGGCGAGTAATGAAATGACTTCCGTTGAAAATTGGAGAGAAGCTTTCTGAGCCACTCTTTTGTCATGTTTGTATTCATCTCATAGAGTTAAATCATTTTTTGGATTGAGCAGTTTGCAATCACTGTTTCTGTGGAACCTGAGAAAGGACATTTGGGAATGCTCTTTAGAATATCCCGAAAAAGAAATAACCACAGATAGAAACCAGAAGGAAGCTTTTGGTGAAACTGCTCTGTGTCACGTGAATTTTGTTCACACAGTTAAGCTTCTCTTTTCATTGAGCAGTATTCTAACACTGTTTTTGTTTAGTCTGAGAAGTGATATTCAGGAGCACTTTGAGGCTTATGGTGAAAAAGGAAATATCCTCAGATAGAAACTGGAGAGAAGCTTTCCGTGGAGCTGCTTGTGACGTGTACATTCCACTCACAGAATTATACCTTTCTTCTCATAGAAGATTGGGGAATCCCTTTTGGGGAAAAAGCTACCCAGTGACATTCGGGAGTATAGGGACGGCTATGGTGAAAAAGGAAATATCCTCAGACAACAACTGGAAAGAAGCTTTCTGTGAAACGGGTTTGTGATAGATATGTTTATTCATCTCACATAGATAAAACTTTCCTTCTATTATGCAGTTTGGAAATGTTGTCATGGACGGATTCGTGAAGGCACCTTTGGGAGCACATTCAGGCTTATGGTGGAAAAGGAGATATCTTCGGATAAAAATTAGGTAGAGGCTTTGTGAGAATCTGCTTTGTGATGTGTGCCTTCCACTCAGGGAGTTATACTTCTTTTCTCATAAGGCAGTGTTTGAAAACTGTTCCTATAAAACCAAAAAAGTAATATTTTGGAGCGCATGGAAGACTATAGTGAAAAATGAAATGTTGTGAAATAAAACTGGGAAACAAGCATTCCAAGAAACTGCTATCTGACATGTACATTCATTTCAGAATGTAATGCTTACTCTATATTTCCCAGGTTGGAAAGTCTGTCTTTGAGGATTCTGTAAATGGATATTAAGTGGCGACTGGAGGCCTCTGGTAAGCAAGGAAATGTCTTCCGTTGAAAACTGGAGAGAAGCTATCTGAGCAACTGCTTTGTGATGTGTGTATTCATCTCATAGAGTTAAATCATTCTTTGGATTGAGCAGTATGAAATCACTCTTTCTGTGGAATCTGAGAAAGGACATTTGGGAACACTCTTAAGAATGTGCTGAAAAAGAAATACCCTCCGATAAAAACCAGAAGGAAGCTTTCTTTGAAACTGCTCTGTTTCATGTGAAATCACTCGCAGAGTTAAGTTTCTGTTTTCATTGAGCAGTATTCTAACACTGTCTTAGTTTAGTCAACTAAGGGATACTCGGGAGCACTTTGAGGCTTATGGTGAAAATGGAAATATCTTCAGATAGAAACTGGAGAGAAGGTTTCCGAGGAGCTGCGTTGTGACACGTGCATTACACTCACAGAGTTACACTTTTCTTTTCATAGAGGATAGGGGAATCCCTTTAGGAGAAAAAACTACCAAGGAACATTCGTGAATATATGGACGGCTATGGTGAAAAAGGAAATATCCTCAGACAAAAACTGGAAAGAAGCTTTCCGTGAAACTGTTTCATGACAGATATGTTTACTCATCTGACATAGATAAAACTTTCTTTCTATTATGCAGTTTTCAAACGCCATCATAGAAGTATTTGCAAAGGGACATTCAGGAGAACATTCAGGAATATGGTGAAAAAGGAGATATCTTCAGATAAAAACTGGATAGAAGCTTTCTAAGAAAGTGCTTTATGATGTGTGCATTTCACTCAGGGAGTTATACCCCTTTTCTCATAAGGCAGTGTTTTAACACTGTTCCTGTAAACCGAAAAAGTAATATTTCTGAGTACATGGAAGACTATGGCGAAAAGTGAAATATCCTGAAATAAAACCCAGATAGAAACATTCCAAGAAACTCCTTTCTGGCATGTGCATTCATTTCAGAGAGTTAAAGCTTACTCTACATTTCCCAGTTTGGAAAGTCTGTCTCTGAGGATTCTGTGAAGGGATATTAAGTGGCGAATGCAGGCCTGTGGCGAGAAAGGAAATGGCTTTCATTGAAAACTGGAGAGAAGCTTTCTGAGCAACTGCTTTGTGATGTGTGTATTCATCTCATAGAGTTAAATCATTCTTTGGACTTAGCAGTCTGAAATCACTCTTACTGTGGAACCTGAGAAAGGACATTTGGGAACGCTCTTAAGAATATGCTGAAAAAGAAATACCCTCCTATAAAAACCAGAAGGAAGCTTTCTGTGAAACTGCTCTCTGTCATGTTAATTCCACTCACACAGTTAAGCTTCTGTTTTAATTGAGCAGTATTCTAACATTGTTTTAGTTTAGTCAGCTAAGGGGTACTCGAGAGTGCTTCAAGGATTATGGTGAAATGGAAATATCTTCAGATAGAAACTGGAGAGAAGCTTTCTGAGGAGCTGCTTTTTGCCGTGTGCATTCCATTCACAGAGTTACACTTTTCTTCTAATAGAGGATTGGGGAAACCTTTTTGGAGAAAAAGCTACCAGGGGACATTCGCGAGTATGTGGACATTTATGGTGAAAAAGGAAATATCCTCAGACAAAAACTGGAAAGAAACTTTCTGTGAAACTGCTTTGTGATAGATATGTTTATTCATCTCACATAGGTAAAACTTTCTTTCTATTACACAGTTTTGAAACTCCATCATGGACGGATTCACGAAGGAACATTCAGGAGCACATTCAGGCCAATGGTTAAATAGGAAATTATTTCAGATAAAAATTGGAGAGGAGCTTTCTCAGAAACTGCTTTGTGATGTGTGCATTCCACTCAGGGAGTTATACCTCTTTTTTCATAAGGCAGTGTTTGAACGCTGTTCCTGTAAAACCGAAAAAGTGATATTATGGAGCGCATTGAACACTATGGCGAAAAGTGAAGTATCCTCAAATAAAACCCAGAAGGAAGCGTTCCAAGAAACTACTTTCTGATATGTGCATTCACTGCACAGAGTTAAAGCTTACTCTACATTGCCCAGTTTGGAAATTCTCTCTTTGAGGATTCTGTGAACGGATATTAAGTGGCGCCCGGAGGCTTGTGGTGAGCAAGGAAACGACTTCCGATGAAAACTAGAGAGAAGTTTTTGAGCAACTACTTTGTGATGTGTGTATTCATCTCATAGAGTTAAAACATACTTTGGATTGAGCACATTGAAACCACTGTTTTTGTGAAATCTGAGGGTGGATATTTGGGAACGCTTCTTAGAATATGGAGGAGGAAATAACCTCAGGTAAAATCCAGGAGGAAGCTTTCTCTGAAACTGCTCTGTGTCATGTTAATTCCTCTCACTCAATTGAGCCTCTCTTTTCATTGAGCAGTTTTCTAATCCTGTTTATGTGAAGCATGTGAGGGATTATTCGGGAGTGCTTTGAGGCTTATGGTGAAAAAGGAAATATGTTCAGACCGAAACTGGAGAGAAGATTTCCAAGGATCTGCTTTGTGACGTGTGCATTCCACTCACAGTTTTATACCTCTCTACTCATACAGCATCAGGGAAACCCTTTTGGAGAAAAAGGTACCAAGTGGTGTTCGGGAGCATGTTGGTGCCTGTGGTAAAAAGGAAAGAAGCCTCAGAAAAAACTGGAAAGAAGCTTTCTATGAAACTGCTCTGTGATATATGTATTCATCTCACATGGATAAAGCTTTCTTTACACTACACAGCCAGGAAACTCTGTCATAGACAGATCCACGAAGGGACATTCGGGATCACATTCAGGTCTGTGGTGAAAAAGAAATATCTTCAGATAAAAACTGGAAAGAAGCTTTCTGTGAATCTGCTTTTTGCTATGTTTATTCATCTCATGTAGATAAAGCTTTGTTTACATTACTCAGCTTGGAAACTCCCTCATGGATGGATCCGTGAAGGGATTTTCGGGATTACATTTGGGCCTATGTTGATAAAGGAAATATCGTCCAATAAACCTGGAAAGAAGCATTCTGAGAAACTGCTGGTGATGTGTGCGTTCCATTCACACAATTAAACCTTTCTTCTCATAGAGGATTGGGGAATCTCTCTTGGAGAAATAACTACCAGGGGATATTTAGGAGTATATTAACGGTCATGGTGAAAAAGGAAATATCTTCAGACAAAAACTGGAAAGAAGATTTCAGTGAAACTGCTTTGTGATAGATACGTTTATTCTTCTCACATAGATAAAAGTTTCCTTTTATTATGCAGTTTGGAAACTCCGTCATGGACGGATTCGCGAAGGGACATTCAGGAGCACATTCTGGTCTATGATGAAATAAGAAATATCTTCAAATAAAAACTGGAGAGAAGTTTTCTGAGAAACTGCTTTGTGACATGTGCATTCCACTCAGGGAGTTATATCTCCTTTCTCATAAGGCAGTGTTTGAGCACTGTTCTGTAAAACCAAAAAGTGATATTTCGGAGTGCATTGAAGACTATTGCGAAAAGTGAAATGCCCTGAAATAAAACCCTGAAAGAAGCGTTCCAAGAAGTTGCTCTCTGATACGTGCATTCATTTCTCAGAGTTAAAGCTTACTCTACATTGCCCAGTTTGGAAACGCAATCTTTGAGGAATCTGCGAAGGGATATTAAGTGGCGCCTGGAGGCTTGTGGTGAGCAAGGAAACGTCTTCTGATGAAAACTTGAGAGAAGCTTTCTGAGCAACTGCTTTGTGATGTTTGCATTCGTCTCATAGACTTAAACTGTTCTTTGGATTGAGGAGATTGAAAGCAGTTTTTGTGGAATCTGAGGAAGGACATTTGGGAACGTTTCTTGGAATATGGAGAAATAAATATCCTCATGTAAAATCCAGAAGGAAGCCTTCTGTGAAACTGCATTGTGTCGTCTTAATTCCTCTTGCTCAGTTAAACCTCTGTTTTCATTGAGCAGTTTTCTACCCTGTTTATGTTTAGCATGTGAAGGGATATTGGGGAGTTCTTTGAGGCGTACGGTGAAAAAGGAAGTATGTTCAGACCGAAACTGGAGAGAAGCTGTCTGAGGAACTAGTTTGTGACGTGTACATTCCACTCACAGTTTTACACCTTTCTTCTCATACAGCATCGATCTTCTGCTGAAAACGAGAGAAGCTTTGTGAGCAACTGCTTTGTGATGTGTGTATTCATCTCATAGAGTTAAACCATTCTTTGGATTGAGCAGTTTGAAATCACTGTTTCTGTTAAATCTGAGGAAGGATACTTGGGAACGCTCTTTAGAATAAGGAGAAACATTTTTTAGAAAAAGGCACCAAGGGATATATGGGGGTGTATTGATGCCTACGATGAAAAGTGAAATAGCCTCAGACAATAACTGGAAAGAAGCTTTCTGTGAAACTGCTTTGTGATATGAGTATTCATGTCACATAGATAAAGGTTTCATTACATTATGTAGCTTGGAAACTCTGTCAAAGACGGATCCACAAAGGGACTTTTGGGATCACATTCAGGAATGTGGTGAAAAAGGAAATAACTCAGGATAGAAACTGGAAAGAAGCTGTCTGTTAATCTGCTTTTTGCTGTGTTTAATCATCTAACATAGATAAAGCTTTCTTTATATTACTCAGCTTGGAAACTCTGTCATGGTTGGATCCGCGATGGGATATTCGGGATCACATTCAGGACTATGGTGTAAAAGGAAATAACTTCAGATAAAAACTGGAGAGAAGCTTTCTGAGAAACTGCTTTGTGATGTGTGCATTCATATCGTACAGTAAAATCACTCTTTGGATTGAGCAGTTTGAAATCACTGTTTCTGTGGAAAGTGAGAAAGGATATTTGGGAACGCCCTTTGGAATATGGTGAACAAGAAATACCCTCAGGTAAAAACCAGAAGGAAGCCTTCTGTGAAACTGATCTTTGTCGTGTGAATTCCACTCACACAGTTAAGCTTCTCTTTTCATTGAGCAGTACTCTAACACTGTTTTTGTTTAGTCTGCAAAGGGATATTCAGGAGCGCTTTGAGGCTTACGGTGAAAAAGGAAATATCTTCAGAGAGAAACTGGAGAGAAGCTTTCCGAGGATCTGCCTTGTGACGTGTGCATTCCACTCCCAGAATTATACCTTTCTTCTCATAGAGGATTGGGGAATCCCTTTTGGAGAAAAGGCTATCAAGTGACATTCGGGAGTACAGGGACAGCTATGGTGAAAAAGGAAATATCCTCAGATAAAAACTGGAAAGAAAATTTCTGTGAAACTGCTTTGTGATAGATATGTTTATTCATCTCACATAGGTAAAACTTTCCTTATATTATGCAGTTTGGAAACTCCATCATGGACGGATCCATGAATGGACATTCGGGAGCACATTCAGGTCTATGGTGAAAAAGGAAATATCTTGAGATAATAAATGGAGAGAAGTTTTCTGAGAAACTGCATTGTGATGTGTGCATTCCACTATGGGAACTACACCTCTTTTCTCCTAAGGAGGTGTTTGAACACTGTTCCTGTAAAGCAGACAATGTGACATTGAAGTACATTGAAGACTATGGCAAAAAGTGAAATATCCTCAAATAAAACCCAGAAAGAAGTGTTCCAAGAAACTGCTCTCTGACATGTGTATTCACTTCACAGAGTTAAAGCTTTCTCTACTTTGCCCAGTTTGGAAATTCTGTCTTTCACGAATCGGTGAAGGGATATTAAGCGGCGCCCGGAGGCCTGTGATGAGCCATGAAATGTCTTCCCATGAAAACTAGAGAGAAGCTTTCTGAGCACTGCTTTTGATGTGTGTATTCATCTCATTGTGTAAAACCATTCTTTGGATGGAGCAGTTTGAAACCACTGCTTCTATGAAAACTGATTAAGGACATTTGGGAACGCTTTTTAGAATGTAGATAAAGAACTATCATCAGATAAATCCAAAAGAAAGTTTTCTGTGAAACTGCTAGGTGGCGTGTGAATTGCCCTCACTCTGTTAAGCTTCTCTTTTCATTGAGCAGTCTTCTAACACTGTTTATGTTTAGCGTGTGAAGGCATATTCGGGGTGCTTTGAAACTTACAGTGAAAAAGGAAATATGTTCAGATAGAAACTAGAGACAAGCTTTCCAAGAAACTACTTTGTGACGTCTGCATTCCACTCACAGAGTTATACCTTACTTCTCATAGAGGATTGGGAAATCCCTTTTGGAGAAAAAGCTACCAAGGGGCATTCAGGAGCATATGCATGGGTATGGTGAAAAAGGATATGTCCTCAGACAAATACTGGAAAAAAGCTTTCTGTGAAACTGCTTTGTGATAGATATATTTATTCATCACACATAGATAAAACGTTCTTTATATTACACAGTTTGGAAACTCTGTCATGGACTTATCCACGAAGGGACATTCGGGAGAACATTCAGGCCTACGTTGAAAAAGGAAATATCTTCAGATAAAAAATGGAGAGAAGTTTTCTGAGAAATTGCTTTGTGATGTGTGCCTTCCACTCAGGGAGTTATACCTCTTTTCTCATAAAGCAGTGTTTGAACACTGTTCCTATAAAACCGAAAAAGTGATATTTTGGAACACATTGAAGACTATGGCGAAAAGTGAAATATCCTCAAATAAAACCCAGAAAGAAGCGTTCCAAGAAACTGCTCTCTGATATGTGACTTCATTTCAGAGAGTTAAAGCTTACTCTACATTGCCAGTTTGAAAACTCTGTCTTTGAGGAATCTGTGAATGGGTATTAAGTGTCATCCAGAGGACTGTGGTGAGCAAGGAAATGTCTTTTGATGAAAACTGGAGAGAAACTTTCTGAGCAACTGCTTTGTGATATGTGTATTCATCTCATGGAGTTAAAGCATTCTTTGGATTGAGCACTTTGAAATCACTATTTCTGTGGAATCTCTGGGAGGACATTTTGGAATGCTCTATAGAATACGGAGAAAGAAATATCCTCAGATAAAAACCAGAAGGATCCTTTCGGTGGAACTGCTATGTGTCTTGTGAATTCCTCTCATGCCGTTAAGCTTCTTTTCATTGAGCAGTTTTCTAACACTGTTTATCTTTAGCGTGCTAAGGGATATTCAGGAGCGCTTTGAAGCTTACGGTGAAAACAGAAGTATGTTCAGATAGAAACTGGAGAGAAGCTTTCAGAGGAACAGCTTTTGATGTGTGTATTCCACTCACAGTGTTGTACCTCTTTCCATACAACATTGGGAAACCCCTTTTGGTGAAACTGTTCTGCGATATGTGCATTCATCTCACAAAGATAAAGTTTTCTTCACATAACACATCTTGGAAACTCTGTCATGGACGGATTCCCAAAGGGTGGTTTGGGAGTACATTCAGTACAATGGTGAAAAAGCAAATATCTTCAGAAAAAAACTAGAAAGAAGCTTTCTGTGAATCTGCATGTTGCTATGTTTATTCATCCCACACAGATAAAACATTCCTTATATTACACAGTTTCAAAACTCTGTCATGAACGGATACGCAAATGGACATTCATAAGCACATTCAGGTCTATGTTGAAAAAGGAAATATCTTCTGTTGAAAACTGGAGAGAAGCTTTTTGAGCAACTGATTTGTAATGTGTGTATTCATCTCATAGAGTTAAACCATTCTTTGGATTGAGCAGTTAGAAATCACTGTTTCTGTTAAATCTGAGGAAGGATACTTGGGAATGCTCTTTAGAATAAGGAGAAAGAAACATCCTCAGATAAAAACCAGAAGGAAGCTTTCTGTGAAATTGCTATGTGTTGTGTGAATTCATCTCACTGAGTTAAGCTTCTCTTTCATTCAACAGTTTTCTAACACTGTTTATGCTTAGCATGTGAAGGCATATTCGAGAGCGCTTTGAGGCTTATGGTGAAAAAGGAAATATGTTCAGATAGACACCAAAGAGAAGCTTCCGAGGAACTGCTTTGTGACAGGTACATTTCACTCACAGAGTTATACCTTTCTTTTCATAGAGGATTTGAGAATCCCTTTTGGAGAAAAAGCTACCAAAGGACATTCGGGAGTATATGTATGGCTATTGTGAAAAAGGAAATATACTCAGAGAAAAACTGGAAAGAAGCTTTCTGTGAAACTGCTTTGTGATATATACATTTATTCATCTCACATAGATAAAACTTTCTTTAGATTACGCAGTTTGGAAACTCTGTCATGGAGATCTGTGAAGGGAAATTCAGGAGCACATTCAGGCCTATGGTGAAAAAGGAAATATCTTCAGATAAACACTGGAGAGAGGCTTTCGGAGAAACTGCTTTGTGATGTGTGTATTCTCCTCAGGGAGTTATACCTCTTTATCATAAGGCAGTGTATGAACACCATTCCTGTAAAACCAAAAAAGTGATATTTTGGAGCGCATTGAAGACTATGGCGAAAAGTGAAATATCCTCAAATAAAACCCAGAAAGAAGTATTCCAAGAAACTGTTCTCTGACATGTGCATTCATTACAGAGAGTTAAAGCTTACTCTACATTTCCCAGTTTGGAAAGTCTGTCTTTGAAGAATCTGTGAAGGGATATGAAGTGGCGCCCGGAGGTCTGTGGTGAGTAAGGAAATGTCTTCCGTTGAAAACGGGAGAGAAGCTTTCTGAGCAACTTCTGAGTGATGTGTGTATTCACCTCATGGAGTTAAATCATTCTTTCAATACAGTAGTTTGAAATCCCTATTTCTGTGGAATCTGTGAAAGGACATTTGGGAATGCTCTTTAGAATATGCTGACAAAGAAATACCCTCCGATAAAAACAAGAAGAAAGTTTTCTGTGAAACTACTCTGTGTCACACGAATTCTGCTTGCACCGTTAAGCTTCTCTTCTCATTGAGCAGTATTCTAAAACTGTTTTTGTTTAGTCTGCGATGGGATATTCGGGAGTGTTTTGAGGCTTATGGTGAAAAAGGAAATATCTTCAGACAGAAACTGGAGAGAAGCTTTCCGAGGAGCTGTTTTGTGACGTGGGCATTCCACTCACAGAGCTAAATCTTTCTTTTCATGGAGGATTGGGGAATCCCTTTCGGAGAAAAAGCTACCGGGGGACGTTCGGGAGTATAGGGACGGCTATGATGAAAAAGGAAATATACTCAGACAAAAACTGGAAACAAGATTTCTGTGAAACAGCTTTGTGATAGATATGTTTATTCATCTCACATAGATAAAACTTTCAACATTCCTTATATTATGCCATTTGGAAACTCCGTCATGGACGGATCCGAGAAGGGATATTCCAGAGCACATTCAGGCCTACGGTGAAAAAGGAGATATCTTCAGATAAAAACTGGAGAGAAGCTTTCTGAGAAACTTCTTTGTGATGTGTGCATTCCACTCAGGGAGTTGAACCTGTTTTCTCATAAGTCAGTGTTTGAACACTGTTCCTGTAAAACCAAAAAAGTCCTATTTTGGAGTGCATGGAAGACTCTGGCGAAAAGTGAAATATCCTGAAATAAAACCCAGAAGGAAGCATTCCAAGAAACTGCTCTCTGACATGTGCATTCATTTCAGAGAGTTAAAACTTACTCTACATTTCCCACTTTGGAAAGTCTGTCTTTAAGGATTCTGCGAAGGGATATTAAGTGGCTCGCTCCCGGAGAACAGTGGTGGGAAAGGAAATGTCTTTTGTTGAAAACTGGAGAGAAGCTTTTTGAACAGCTGCTCTGTGATGCGTGTATTATTCTCTTACAGCTAAGTCATTCTTTGGATTGAAGAGTTTGAAATCACTGTTTCTGTGGAACTTGAGAAAGGAATTTTGGGAACGCTCTTTAGAATATGCTGAAAAAGAAATACCCTCAGATAAAAAACAAAAGGAAGCTTTCTGTGAGACTACTCTGTGTCGTGTGAATTCCACTCACACAGTTCAACTTGTCTTCCCATTGAGCAGTATTCTAACACTGTGTTTAGTCTGCGAAGGGATATTTGGGAGCGCTATGAGGCTTAAGGTGAAAACAGAAATATCTTCAGATAGAAACTGGAGAGAAGCTTTCAGAGGAGCTGATTTGTGATGTATGCATTTCACTGACAGAGGTATACCTTTCTATTCATAGAGGATTTGGGAATCCCTTTTGGAGAAAAAGCACCAAGGGACATTCAGGAGTATATGTATGGTTATTGTGAAAAAGGAAATATCCTCAGAGAAAAACTGGAAAGAAGTTTTCTGTGATACAGCTTTGTGATATATATATATTTATTCATTTCTCATAGATAAAACTTTCTTTAGATTCCGCAGCTTGGAATCTCCATCATGGACGGATCTGCGAAGGGAAATTCAGGAGCATATTCAATCCTATGGTGAAAAAGGAAGTATCTTCAGATAAAAACTGGAGATAGGATTTCTAAGAAACTGCTTTGTGATGTGTGCATTCCCCTCAGGGAGTTATACCTGTTTTCCATAAGGCTGTGTGTGAATACCATTCCTGTAAAACCGAAATAGTAATATTTTGGATCGCATTGAAGACTATGGTGAAAAGTGAAATATCCTCAAATAAAACCCAGAAAGAAGCGTTCCAAGAAACTACTCTCTGATATTTGCATTCATTTCACAGAGTCAAAGCTTTCTCTGCATTGTCCAGTTTGGACCCTCTGTCTTTGAGGAATCTGCGAAGGGATATTAGGTGGCGCCCGGAGGTCTGTGGTGAGCAAGGAAATGTCTTCCCTTGAAAACTGGAGAGAAGCTTTCTGAGCAACTGCTTTGTGATGTGTGTATTCGTCTCATGGAGTTAAATCATTCTTTGGATAGAGCAGTTGGAAATCCCTGTTTCTATGGAATCTGTGAAAGGACATTTGGGAACCCTCTTTAGAATATGCTGAAAATGAAATACCCTCAGATAAGAACCAGAAGTAAGCTTCCTGTGAAACTGCTCTGGATTGTGTGAATTCCGCTCGCACTGTTAAACTTCCTTTTTCATTGAATTGTATTGTACCATTGTGTTTGTTTAGTCTGCGAAGGGATACTCGATAGCCCTTTGTGGTTTATGGTGAAAATGGAAATACCTTCAGATAGAAACTGGAGAGAAGGTTTCTGAGTCGGTGCTTTGTGACGTGGGCATTCTACTCACCGAGTTAAACCTTTCTTTTCATGGAGGATTAGGGAATCCCATTTGGAGAAAAGGCTACCAGGGAACATTCGGGAGTATATGGACGGCTACGGTGATAAAGGAAATATACTCAGACAAAAACTGGAAACAAGATTTCTGTGAAACTGCTTTGTTATAGATATGTTTATGCATCTCACATAGAGAAAACTTTCAACTTTCCTTATATTATGCCATTTGGAAACTCCGTCATGGACGGATCCGAGAGGACATTACAGAGCACATTCAGGCCTATGGTGAAAAAGGAGCTACCTTCAAATAAAAACTGGAGAGAAGCTTTCTGAGAAACTTCTTTGTGATGTGTGCATTCCACTCAGGGAGTTGTACCTGTTTTCTCATAAGTCAGTGTTTGAACACTGTTCCTGTAAAACCAAAAAAGTCATATTTCGGAGGGCATGAAGACTATGGCAAAAAGTGAAATAACCTGAAATAAAACCCAGAAAGAAGCATTCCAAGAAACTGCTCTCTGACATGTGCATTCATTTGAGAGAGTTAAAACTTACTCTACATTTCTCACTTTGGAAAGTCTGTCTTTAAGGATTGTGCAAAGGGATATTAAGTGGCTCCCGGAGAACAGTGGTGAGAAAGGAAATGTCTTTTGTTGAAAACTGGAGAGAAGCTTTTTGAGCAGCAGCTCAAAAGAAGATTTCTGTGAAACAGCTTTGTGATAGATGTATTTATTCATCTCACATAGATAAAACTTTCTTTATATTATGCAATTTGGAAACTCCGTCATGGACGGTTCTGCGAAGGGACATTCCAGAGCACATTCAGGCCTATGGTGCAAAAGGAAATCTCTTCAGATAAATACTGAAGAGAAGCTTTCTGAGAAACTGCTTTGTGACGTGTGCATTCCACTCACAGTGTTATATCTCTCTTCTCATACATCATTGGTTAAACCCTTTTGGAGAAAAAGGTACCAAGTGATATTTGGGAGCATATTGCCGTATATGTAGAAAAGGGAAATAGCGTCAGACAAAAACTGGAAAGAAGCTTTCTGTGAAACTGCTCTGTGATATTTGTATTCATCTCACATAGATAAAACTTTCTTTACATTATGCTGCTTCGAAACTCAGTCATGGACGGATACGTGAAGGGACATTTGGGAGCACATTCAGGACTATGGTGAAAAAGGAAATATCTTCAGATAGAAACTGGAAAGAAGGTTTCTGTGGATCTGCTTTTTGCAATGTTCATTCATCTCACATAGATAAAGCTTTCTTTACCTTATGCATCTTGAAAACACTGTCATGGATGGATCAGCGAAGGGACTTTTGGGAGCACATTTAACATTATGGGGAAAATCAAAATATCTTCAAACAAAAACCGGAAAGAAGATTTCTGAGAAACTGCTTTGTGATGTGTGCATTCCACTCAGGGAGTTATACCTCTTTTCTGATAAGGCAGTATTTAAACACTGTTCCTGTAAACCGAAAAAGTGATATTTTAGAGCACATTGAAGACTACGGCCAAAAATGAAATAGCCTCACATAAAACCCAGAAATAACCATTCCAAGAAACTGCTCTCTGATATGTGTATTCATGTCACAGAGTTAAAACTTATTCTACATTGCCCAGTTTGGAAGCTCCATCTTTGAGGAATCTGCGAAGGGATATTAAGTTGCGCCCTGAGGCCTGTGTTGAGCAAGGAAATGCCTTCCATTGAAAACTGGAGAGAAGCTTTCTGAGCAGCTGCTTTGTGATGTGTGGATTCATCTTGTAGGGGTAAATCATTCTTTGGATTGAGCAGTTTGAAATCACTGTTTCTGTGGGACCTGAGAAAGGAAATTTGTGACCGCTCTTTAGAATATGCTGAAAAAGACATACCTTCAGATAAAACCAGAAGCAAGCTTCCTGTGAAACTGCTCTGTGTCGAGTGAATTCCACTCACCCAGTTAAGCTTCACTTTTCATTGAGCAGTTTCCTAACACTATTTATGATTAGCGTGAGTAGGGATATTCGGGAACACTTTGAGGCTTATGGTGAAAATGGAAATATGTTCTGATAGAAACTGGAGAGAAGCTTTCCGAGGTGCTGCTTTGGGACGTGTGCATTCCACCCACAGTGTTATACCTCTCTTCTGATACAGTATCTAAGAATCCCTTTCTGTGAAACTGTTCTTAGATATGTGTATTCATCTCATGTAGATAAATCTTTCTCTGCATTTCACGGCTTGGAAACTCTGTCTTGGATGGATCCCCGAAGGGATATTCGGGAACACATTCAGGACCATGGTGAAAAAGCAAATGTCTTCAGATAAAAACTGGAAAGAAGCATTCTGTGAATCTGCTTTTTGCTGTTTATTCATCTCACATAGATAGAGCGTTCTTTACATTATGCAGCATGGAAACTCCATGATGGACGGATCCACGAAGGGATATTCGGGATCACATTCGGGCCTATGGTAAAAAAGGAAATATCATCAGATAAATACTGGAGAGAAGCTTTCTGAGAAACCTCTTGGTGATGTGTGCATTCCACTCAGGAAGTTATACCTTTCTTCTCATAAGGGCCTTTTGTAACACTGTTCCTATAAAACTAAAAATGTGATATTCGGAGTACATTGAAGACTATGACGAAAAGTGAAATGTTTTTCAATAAAACCCAGAAAGAAGCATTCCAGGAAACTGATCTCTGACATGTCCATTCATTTCACAGACTTAACGCTTACTCTACATTTCCCAGGTTGGAAAGTCTGTCTTTGAGGATTCTGTGAAGGGATATTAAGAAGCGACCAGAGGCCTGTGGCAAGCCAGGAAATGTCTTCCGTTGAAAACTGGAGAGAAGCTTTCTGAGCAACTGCTTTGTGATGTATGTATTCATCTCATAGAGTTAAATCATTCTTTGGATTGAGCATTTTGAAATCCCTCTTTCTGTAGACCGTAAGAAAGGACATTGGGGAACGCTCTTAAGAATATGCTGAAAAAGAAATACCCTCCGATAAAAACCGGAAAGAAACTTACTGTGAAACTGCTCTGTATCATGTGAATTCCACTCCCACAGTTAAGCTTCTGTTTTCATTGAGCAATATTCTAACATTGTTTTAGTTTAGTCAGTAAAGGGATACTCAGAAGCACTTTGAGGCTTATGGTGAAAACGAAAATATCATCAGATAGAAGATTTCCGTGGAGCTACTTTGTGACATGTGTATTCCACTCACATAGTTATACTTTTCTTCTCAGAGAGGATTGGGGAATCTCTTTTGAAGGAAAAGCTACCAGGGGACATTCGGGAGCATATGGACGACTATGGTGAAAAAGGAAATATACTCAGACAAAATCAGGAAAGAAGCTTTCTGTGAAACTGCTTTGTGATAGATATGTTCATTCATCTAACATAGATAAAACTTTCTATTACGCAGTTTTGAAATGCCATCATGGACGGATTCGTGAAGGGTCATTCAGAGCACCTTCAGGCCAATGGTGAAAAAGGGAATATCTTCAGAAAAAAACTTGATAGAAGCTTTCTGAGAAACTGCTTTGTGCATTCCACTCAGGGAGTTATACCTCTTCTCTCATAAGGCAGGGTTTGAATACTGTTCCTGTAAAACCAAAAATGTGATATTTTGGAGCGTATTGAAGACTATCGCAAAAAGTGAAATATCCTCAAATAAAACCAGAAAGAAGCGTTCCAAGAAACTGCTCTCTGATATGTGCATTCATTTCACAGAGATAAAGTTTACTCTACGTTGCCCAGTTTGGAAACTCTGTCTTTTAGGAATCTGTGAAGGGATATTAAGTGGCCCCCGGAGGCTTGTGGTGAGAAGGAAACATCTTCCGATGAAAACTGGAGAGAAGCTTTCTGAGCAACTGCTTTGTGATGTGTGTATTCATCTCATATTGTTAAACCATTCATTGGGTTGAGCAGTTTGAAATCACTGTTTTTGTGGAATCTGAGGAAGGACATTTGGGAACGCTCCTTAGAATATGGAGAAAGAATTATCCTCAGGTAAAATCCAGAAGGAAGCTTTCTGTGAAACTGCTCTGTCTTCTTAATTCCTCTCGCTCAGTACGCCTCTGTTGTTATTGAGCAGTTTTGTAACCCTGTTTATGTTTAGGGTGTGAAGGGATATTCGGGAGTGCTTTGCAGCTTATGGTGAAAAAGGAAATATGTTCAGACCGAAACTGGAGAGAAGCTTTAAGAGGAACTGCTTTGTGATGTGTGCATTGCACTCACAGGGTTTACCTATCTTCTCATACAGCATCGGAGAAACCTTTTTGGAGGGAAAGGTGCCAAGTGATATTCAGGAGCCTGTTGATGTCTATGGTGAAAAGGGAAATAGCCTCAAACAAAAACTCGAAAGAATCTTTCTCTGAAACTGCTCTTTGATATGTGTATTCACCTCACATAGATAAAGCTTTCTTTACATTATGCAGCTTGGAAACTCTGTCATGGACGGATCCACAAAGGGACATTCAGGAGCACGTTCAGGACTATGGTGTAAAGGGAAATATCTTCAGGAAAAAAACTGGAAAGAAGCTCTCTGTGGATCTGCTTTTTGCTATGTTTATTCATCTCACATAGATAATGCTTTCTTTACATTCCACAGCTTGGAATCTCCGTCATGGATGGATCCGTGAAGGAATATTCGGGATCACATTAGGGCCTATGGTGAAAAAGGAAATATCATCAGATAAAAACTGGAGAGAAGTTTTTTGAGAAAGTGCTTGGTGATGTGTGTATTTCACTCAGGGAGTTATACCTTCATTCTCATAAGGCACAGTTTTAATACTGTTCCTGTAAAACTAAAAAAGGGATAATTGGAGCACATTGAAGACTAAGATGAAAAGTGAAATGTCGTCAAATAAAACCCAGAAAGAAGCATTCTAAGAAACTACTCTCTGACATGTCCGTTCATTTCACAGAGTTAAAGCTAACTCTACATTTCCCAGTTTGGAAAGTGGGTCTTTGAGGATTCTGTGAAGGGATATTAAGTGGCAACTGGAGGCCTGTGGTGAGCAAAGAACTGTCTTCCATCGAAAATTTGAGAGAACCTTTCTGAGCATCCTTTTTGTGATGTTTGTATTAATCTCATAGAGTTAAATCATTATTTCAATTGGGCAGTTTGAAATCACTGTTTCTGTGGAATCTGAGAAAGGACATTTGGGAACACTCTTTAGAATATCCTGAAAAAGAAATAACCTCAGATAGAAAACAGAAGGGAGCTTTCTGTGAAACTGTTCTGGGTAGCATGAATTCTATTTGCACAATTAAACTTCTCTTTTCATTGAGTAGTATTCTAACACTGTTTTAGTTTAGTCTGTGAAGGGATATTTGGGAGCACTTTGAGGCTTATGGTGAAAAAGAAAATATTCAGATAGAAACTGGATGGAAGCTTTCCGATGAGCTGCTGTGTGACGTGTGCATTCCACTGACAGAATTATACCTTTCTTCTCATAGAGGTTTGGGGAATCCTTTTTTCAGAAAAAGCTACCAAGGGACATTTGAGAGTACGTGGATGGCTATGGTGAAAAAGGAAATATCCTCAGACAAAAACTGGAAAGAAGATTTCTGTGAGACTGCTTTGTGATAAATATGTTTATTCATCTCACTTAGTTAAAACTTTCCTTATATTATACAGTTTAGAAACACCATCATGGACGGATCCATGAAGGGAGATTCAGGAGTACATTCATTCCTATGTTGAAAATGGAAATATCTTCAGATTAAAACTGGAGTGAAGCTTTCTGAGAAACTGCTTTGTGACGTGTGCATTCCACTTAGGGAGTTGTGCCTCTTTTCTCATAAGGCAGTGTTTGAACACTGTTCCTGTAAAACCAAAAAAAGTGATATTACAGAGCGCATTGAAGACTACGGCAAATAGTGAAATATCCTCAAATAAAACCCAGAAAGAATCGTTCTAATAAACTGCTCTCTGATATTTGCATTTATTATACAGAGTTAAAGTTTACTCTACATTGCCCACTTTGGAAACTCTGTCTTTGAGGAATCTGCAAATGGACATTACTTGGTTCCAGTAGGCTTATTTTGAGCAAGGAAAACTGGAAAGAAGCTTGAAAACTGGAAAGAAGTTTTCTGAGCAGCTGCTTTGTGATGTGTGTATTCTTCTCATACAGTTAAACCATTCTTTGGATTAAGCAGTTTGAAATCACAGTTTCTGTGAAACTTGGGAAAGGACATATGGGAATGCTCTTTAGAATATGCTAAAAAAGAAATACCCTCAGGTAAAAACCAGAAGGAAGCATTCTGTGAGACTGCTGTGTGTCATGTGAATTCCACTAACACAGTTCAGCTTCTCTTCTCATTGAGCAGTATTCTAACACTGTTTTTCTTTAGTCTGTGAAGGGATATTTGGGATCACTTTGAGGCTTATGGTGAAAACGGAAATATTTTCTGATACAAACTGGAGACAAGCTTTCCGAGGAGATGCTTTGTGACATGTGCAATCCACTCACAGAGTTTTACCTTTCTTCTCATAGAGCAATGGGGAATCTCTTTTGGAGAAAAAGCTACCATGGGACATTCGGGAGTTTATGGATCACGATGGTGAAAAAGGAAATATCATCAGACAAATCTGGAAAGAAGCTTTCTGTGAAACTGCTTTGTGGTAGATATCCTTATTGATCTGACATAGATAAAAACTTTTTATATAACGCAGTTGGAAACTCCGTCATGGATGGATCTGCGAAGGGACATTCGGGAGCACATTCAGGTCTGTGGTGAAAAAGGAAATATCTTCAGATAAAAACAGGTGAGAAACTCTGAGAAACTGCTTTGTAATGTGTGCATTCCTCTCAGGTAGTTATACCTCTTTTCTCATAAGGCAGTGTTTGAACACTGTTCCTGTAAAACCGAAAAAGTTATATTTTGGAGCGCTTTAAAGACTATGGTAAAAAGTGAACTATCCTCAAATAAAACCTAGAAAGAAGCGATCCAAGAAAATGCTCTCTTATATGTGCATTTATTTCACAGAGATAAAGCTTACTCTATGTTGCCTAGTTTGGAAACTCTCTCTTGAGGAATTTGCGAAAGGATATTAATTGGCGACCAGAAGCCTGTGCTGAGCAAGGAAATGTCTTCCGTTGAGAATTGGAGAGAAGCTTTCTGAGCACATGCTTTTTGACGTGTGTATTCATCTCATAGCGTTAAATCATTTTTTTAGATTGAGCAGGTTGAAATCACTGTTTCTATGGAATCTGAGGAAGGATATTTGGAATCATTCTTTGGAATACGGAGAAAGAAATATCCTCAAGTAAAAACCAGAAGGAAGCTTTCTGTGAAACTGCTCTGTGTTGTCTTAATTCCTTTCGCTCAGTTTAGCCTCTCTTTTCATTGAGCAGTTTTCTAACCCTGTTTATGTTTAGGGTGTGAAGGGTTTTTTGGGAGACCTTTGAGGTTTACAGTGAAAAAGGAAATATGTTCAGATAGACATGGGAGAGATGTTTTCCGAAGAACTGTTTCATGACGTGTGCATTCCACTCACAGTGTTTTACCTCTCTTCTCATACAGCATCGGGGAAACCCTTTTGGACAAAAAGATACCAAGTGATATTCGGGAGCATATTGATGCCAATGGTGAAAAGGGAAAAAGCCTCAGACAAAAACTGGGAAGAAGCTTTCTGGGAAACTGCTCTGTGATATGTGTATTCATCTCACATACATAAAGCTTTCTTTACATTATGCAGCTTGTAAATTCTTTCCTGGACGGATCCTCAAAAAGATTTTCTGGAGCACATTCAGTACTATGGTGAAAAAGGAAAAATCTTTGGATAAACACTGGAAAGAAGATTTCTGTGAATCTGCTTTTTGCTCTTTTTATTCATCTCACATAAATAAAGTTTCCTTTACTTAACATAGCTTGCAAACTCCGTCATGGATGGATCCACAAAGGGACATTCGGGAGCACATTCAGGCCTACAGTGAAAAAGGAAATATCCTCAGATAAAAACTGGAGAGAAGTTTTCTGAGAAACTTCTTTGTGATGTGTGCATTCCACTCAGGGAGTTACAAGTCTTTTCTCATAAGGCAGTGTTTGAACACTGTTTCTGTAAAACCGAAAAAGTGATATTTTGGAGCACATTGAAGACTATGGCGAAAAGTGAAATATCCTCAAATAAAACCCAGAAGAAGCATTCTAAGAAAGTGCTCTCTAACATGTGCATTCATTACACAGAGGTAAAGTTTACTCTACATTGCCCAGTTTGGAAACTCTGTCTTTGAGGAATCTGTGAAGGGCTATTAAGTGGCATCCGGAGGCTTGTGGTGAGCAAGGAAATGTCTTCCTATGAAAACTGGAGAGAAGCTTTCTGAGTAACTGGTTTGTGATGTGGGTATTCATTTCATAGAGTTAAATCATTCTTTCAATTTAGCAGTTTGAAATCACTCTTTCTGTGGACTTGAGAGAGGACATTTAGGAATGTTCTTTAGAATATACGGAAAAAGAAATACCCTCAGATAAAAAGCAGAAGGAAGCTTTCTGTGAAACTACTCTATGTCGTGTGAATTTCACTCACACAGTTAAGCTTCTCTTTTCATGTAGCAGTATTCTAACACTGTGTTTAGTCTGCGAAGGGATATTCAGGAGCACTTTGAGGCTTACAGTGAAAAAAGATATATGTTCGGATGGAAACTGGAGAGAAGATTTCCGTGGAACTGCTTTGTTACATGTGCATTCCACTCACAGATTTATGTCTTTTTTCTCATAGAGGATTGGGGAAACCCTTTTGGAGAAAAAGCTACCAAGGGACACTCGGGAGTATACGGATAGCTATGGTGGAAAAGTAAGTATCCTCAGACAAAAACTGGAGAGAAAATTTCTGTGAAACTGGTTTGTGATGGATATGTTTATTCATCACCGAGAGATTTTCCTTATATTACACAGTTTGAATACCCCCTCATGGACAGATCCGCAAAGGGACATACTTAAACACATTCAGGCATATGGTGAAAAATGAAATATCTTCAGATAAAAACTGGAGAGAAGCTTTCTGAGAAATTGGTTTGTGATGTGTGCAGTCTACTCAAGGAATTGTACCTCTTTTCTCATAAGGCAATGTTTGAGCATGGTTCCTGTAAAAATGAAAAAGTGTTATTTTGGAGTGCATTGAAGACTATGGCAAAAAGTGAAATATCCTCAAATAAAACCCAGAAAGAAGAATTCCAAGAAACTGCTCTCTGACATGTACATTCTTTTCACAGAGTTAAAGCTTACTGTACATCACCCAGTTTGAAAACTCTGTCTTTGAGGAATCTGTGAAGGGATATTAAGTGGCTCCTGGAGGCTTGAGACGAGCAAGGAAACGTCTTCTGATGAAAACAGGAGAGAAGCTTTCTGAGCAACTGCTTTGCGATGTGTGTATTCATTTCATAGAGTTAATCACTCTTTGGATGGAGCAGTTTGAAATCACTGTTTCTATGGAACTGAAGAGAGGACATTTGAGAACACTCTTTAGAATATGCTGAAAAAGAAATACCCTCAGATAAAAAGCAGAAGGAAGCTTTCTGTGAAACTGTTCTATGTCGTGTGAATTCCACTTGCACAGTTAAGCTTCTCTTTTCAGGCAGCAGTATTCTAACACTGTGTTTAGTCTGCAAAGGGATATTCAGAGCACTTTGAGGCTTACAGTGAAAAAGGAAATATGTTGGGACAGAAACTGGAGAGAAGCTTTCTGAGGAACTGCTTTATGATGTGTGCATTCCACTTACAGATTTATGTCTTTTTTCTCATAGAGGTTTCGGGAATCCCTTTTCAAGAAAAAGCTACCAAGGGACATTCAGGATTATATGGATGGCTATGGTGGAAAAGTAAGTATCCTCAGACAAAAATTGGAGAGAACCTTTCTGTGAAACTGGTTTGTGATGAATATGTTTTTTCATCTCAAAGAGATAAAACTTTCCTTCTTTATGCAGTTTGGATACTCCCTCATGGACAGATCCACAAAGGGACATTCTTGAGCACATTCAGGTGTATGGTGAGAAAGGAAATATCTTCAGATAAAAACTGGAGAGAAGCTTTCTGTGAAACTGCTTTGTGATGTGTGCATTCCACTCAGGGAATTTTACCTCTTTTCTCATAAGGCAGTGTTTGAGCACTGTTCCTGTAAAATTAAAAAGTGTTATTTCGGAGTGCATTGAAAGCTATGGCGAAAAGTGAAATATCCTCAAATAAAACCCAGAAAGAAGCATTCCAAGAAACTGCTCTCTGATATGTACATTCATTTCACAGAATTAAAGCGTACTCTACATTGTCCAGTTTGGAAACTCTGTCTTTGAGGAATCTGCGAAGGGATATTAAGTGGCGCCCCAGAGGCCTGTGGTGAGCAAGGAAATGTCTTCCGATGAAAACTGGAGAGAAGCTTTCTGAGCGACTGCTTTGTGATGTGTGTATTCATCTCATAGAGTTAAACCATTCCTTGGATTGAGTAGTTTGAAATCATTGTTTCTGTGCTATCTGAGGAAGGACATTTGGGATCGTTCTTTGGAATATGGAGAAAGAAATATCCTCAGATGAAATCCAGAAGGAAGCTTTCTGTGAAACAGCTATGGGTCATGTGAATTCTTCTTGCTCACTTAAGCTTCCCTTTTCATTGAAGAGTTTTCTAACACTGTTTAGGTTTAGCGTGTGAAGGGGTATTCAGAAGCGCTTTGAGTCTCACAGTGAGAAAGAAATATGCACAGATAGACACTGGAGAGAAGCTATCCGAGGAACTGCTTTGTGACGTGTACATTCCACTCACAGTGCTATACCTCTCTTCTCATAGATCATTGGGGAAACTCTTTTGGACAAAAAGAAACCAAGGGATATTCGGGAGCATATTGATGCCTATGGTGAAAACGGAAGTAGCCTCAGACAAAAACTGGAAAGAAGCTTTCTGTGAAACTGTTCTGTGCTATGTCAATTCACCTTACATAGATAAAGCTTTCTTTAAATTACGCAGCGTGGAAACTCCATCATGTACGGATCTGCGAAGGGACATTCAGGAGCACATTCTGGCCTATGGAGAAATAAGAAATATCTTCAGATAAAAACCGGGGAGAAGCTTTCTGAGAAACTGTTTTGTGATATGTGCATTCCACTCAGGGAGTTATAACTCTTTTCTCATAAGGCAGTGTTTGAACACTGTTCCTGTAAAACCGAAAACGTGATATTTCAGATCGCATTGAAGACTATGGCAAAAAGTGAACTATCCTCAAATAAAGTCCAGAAAGAAGCGTTCGAAGAAGCTGTTCTCTGATATGTGCATTCATTTCACAGAGTTAAAACTTACTCTATGTTGCTCAGTTTGGAAACTCTATATTTGAGGAATCTGCAAAGGGATATTTAGTGGTGCCTGGAGACCTGTGGTGAGCAAGGAGATGTCTTCTGATGAAAACTGGACAGAAGCTTTCTGAGCAACTGCTTTGTGATGTGTGTATTCATCTCATAGAGTTAAATCATTCTTTACATTGAGCAGTTTGAAGTCACTGTTTCTGTGGATCCTCAGAAAGGACATTTGGGAACGCTCTTAAGAATATGCTAAAAAAAAAATCCTCAGATAAAAACTGGAAGGAACTTTTCTCTGGAACAGCTCTGTGTCATGTGTATTCTTATCACAGAGTTCAGCTTCTCTTTTCATTGAGCAGTACTCTAACCCTGTGTTTAGTGTGCAAAGGGATATTCGGGGTGCTTTGAGGCTTATGGTGAAAACGGAAATATCTTCATATGGAAACTGGAAAGAAGATTTCAGAGGAGCTGCATTGTGACGTGTGCATTCCACTCACAGAGATACACCTTTCTTCTCATACAGCATCGGGGAAACCATTTTGTAGAAATAAGTACCAAATGATATTCGGGAGCGTGTTGACACCTATGGCGAAAAGGGAAATGGCCTCAGACAAAAACTGGAAAGAAGCTTTCTATGAAACTGCTCTGTGATAATTGTATTCATCACAGATAGATAAAGCTTTCTTTACATTACACAGCTTGGAAACTCTGTCATGGATGGATCCGTGAAGGGACATTCAGGAGCACCTTCAGGCCTACTATGAAAATGGAGATATCTTCAGATAAAAACTGGATAGAAGCTTTCTGAGAAACTGCTTTGTGATGTGTGCATTCCACTCAAGGAGTTATGCCTCTTTTCTCATAAGGCAATGTTTGAACGCTGTTCTTGTAAAACCAAAACGGTGATATTTCGGAGTGCATTGAAGACTATGGAGAAAAGTCAACTATCCTCAAACAAAACCCAGAATGAAGCAGTCCAAGAAACTGCTCTCTGATATGTGTATTCATTTCACAGAGTTAAAGCTGACTCTACATTTTGCAGTTTGGAAATTCTGTCTTTGAGGAATCTCTGAAGGGATATTAAGTGGCGCCCAGAGGCCTGTGATGAACAAGGAAATGTCTTCCAACGAAAACTGGAGAGAAGCGTTCTGAGCAACTCCTTTGTGATGTGTGTATTCATCTCATAGAGTTAAATCTTTTTTTGGATTGAGCAGTTTCAAATCACTCTTTCTGTAGAATCTGAGAAAGTACATTTGAGAATGGTCTTTAGAGTATGGAGAAATCCTCTGATAAAAGCCAGAAGGAAGTTTTCTGTGAAACTGCCATGTGTCGTGTGAATTCCTCTCACTCAGTTAAGATTCTCTGTTCACTGAGCAGTTTTCTAACACTGTTTATGTTTAGTGTGCAAATAGATATTCAGGAGCACTTGAGGCTGAGAAAAACGATATATGCTCAGATATAAACTTGAGAGAAGCTTTCCGTGGAACTGCTTTGTGACATGTGCATTACAGTCACAGCGATATACCTCTCTTCTCATACAGCATTGGGTAAACCCTTTTGGAGAAAACTGTACCAGGGGATATTCGGGAGCATATTATTGCCTATGGTGCAAAGGGAAGTAGCCTCAGACAGAAACTGGAAAGAATCTTTCTGTGAAACTGCTCTGTGCTATGTATTTTCACTTCACATAGATAAAGCTTTCTTTATATTATGCAGCCTGGAAACACTGTCATGGTCACATCCACGAAGGGACATTCAGGAGCACATTCTGGACTATGGTAAAAATGGTAATATCTTCAGATAAAAACTGGAAAGAATCTTTCTGTGATTCTGTTTTTTGCTATGCTTATTTGTCTCACATAGAAAAAGATTTCTTTACATTACGAAGCTTGGAAACTGTCATGGATGGATCCACGAAGGGGTATTCGGGAGCACATTCAGGCCTATGATGAAAAGGGAAATATCATCACATGGAAACTAGAGAGAAGCTTTCTGAGAAACTGCTTGGTCATGTGTGCATTCCACTCAGGGAGTTAAACCTCTTTTCTCATAAGACAATGTTTGAACACTGTTCTTGTAAAACTGAAAAAGTGATATTTCGGAGTGCATTGAAGACTATGGTGAAAAGTGAAATATCCTCAAATAAAACCCAGAAAGAAACGTTTCAAGAAACTGCTCTCTGATATGTGCATTCATTTCACAGAGTTAAAGTTTACTCTACTTTGCCCCGTTTGGAAACTCTGTCTTTGAGGAATCTGCAAAGGGATATTTAGTGACTTCGGGAGGCCTGTGGTGAGCAAGGAAATATCTTTCGATGAAAACTGAAGAGAAGCTTTCTGAGCAACTGCTTTGTAACCTGTGTATTCATCTCATGGTGTTAAATAATTCTTTGAATTGAGCTGTTTGAAATCACTGTTTTGTGGAACCTGAGAAGGGACATTTGGGAATGCTGTTTAGAATATGCTGTAAAATAAATACCTTCAGATATAAACCAGAAGTAAGCTTTCTGTGAAACTGCTATGTTTCCGGTGAATTCTTCTCACTCAGTTAAGCTTCCCTTTTCATTGAGCACTTTCCTAACACTGTTTTTGTTTAGTGTACCAACGGATATTTGGGTGTGTTTTGAGGCTTATGGTGAAAAAGGAAATATGATCAGATCGAAACTGGAGAGAAGCTTTCCGAGGAACTGTTGTGATGTATGCATTACACTCACAGTGTTATGCCTTTCTTCTCATATGGCATTGGGAAACACTTTTTTAGAAAAAGGTACCAAGGGATATTGGGGAGAATATTCACACCTACGGTGAAAATGGAAATAGCCTCAGACAAAAACTGGAAAGAAGCTTTCTGGGAAACTGCTTTGTGATATTTGTATTCACCTCACATAGGTAAAGCTTTCTTTATATTACACAGCTTTGAAATTGTGTCATGGACGGATTTGTAAAGGGACATTTGGGAGTACATTCAGAACGATGGTGAAAAAGGAAATATCTTCAAATAAAAACCAGAAAGAAGCTTTCTGTGAATCTGCTTTTTGCTATGTTTATTCATCTCACGTAGATAAAGCTTTCTTTACATTATGCAGCTTGGAAACTCTGTCATGGACAGATACAGGAAGGGCATTTGGGAGTACATTCAGGACGATGGTGAAAACGGAAATATCTTCAGATAAAAACCATAAGGAAGCTTTCTGTGAAACTGCTATGTGTCATGTAAATTCCTCTCGCTCAGTTAAGCTTCTCTTTTCATTGAGTAGTTTTCTAAAACTGTTTATGTTTAACGTGCGAAGGGATATTCAGGAGGGCTTTGAGGCTTACGGTGAAAAAGGAAATATGTTCAGACAGAAACTGTAAAGAAGCTTTCCGAGGCACTGCTTTGTGATGTGTGCTTTCCACTCAAAGGGTTATACCTCTCTTCTCATACAACATCGGGGAAATCATTTTGAAGAAATAGGTACCAAGGGATATTGGGGAGCATATTGACACCTAAGGTGAAAAGGGAAATAGCCTCAGGCAAAAACTGGAAAGAAGCTTTCTGTGAAACTGCTTTGTGATATGTGCATTCACCTACAGAGGTAAAGCTTTCATTACATTATGCAGCTTGGAAACTCTGTCAAGGACAGATCTGCAAAGAAACATTTGGGAGCATACTCAGGACTATGGTGAAAAAGGAAATATCTTCAAATAAAAACTGGAAAGAAGCTTTCTGTGAATTTGATTTTTGCTATGTTTATTCATTTCACATAGATAAAGCTTTCTTTACATTACCCAGCTTTCAAATTCTATAATGAAGGGATCGGCGAAGGGATATTTGGGATCACATACAGGCCTATGGTGAAGAAGGAAATATCTTCAGATAAAAACTGAAGAGAAGCTTTCTAAGAAACTGCTTTGTGATGTGTGCATTCCACACAGGGATTTGTACCTCTTTTCTCATAAGGCAATGTTTGAACACTGTTCCTGTAAAACTTAAAAAATGATATTTTTGAGTGCATTGAAGAATATGGTGAAAAGTGAAATATCTTCAAATAAAATACAGAAAGAAGTGTTTCAAGAAACTGCTCTCTGATATGTACATTCATTTCACACAGTTAAAGCTTACTCTACATTGCCTAGTTTGGAAAATCTGTCTTTGAGGAATCTGCGAAGGGATATTATGTGGCACCCGGAGGCCTGTGGTGAGCAAGGAAATCTCTTACGTTGAAAACTGTAGAGAAGTTTTCTGAGCAACTGACTGTGATGTGTGTTTTCATCCCTTAGACTTAAGTCATTCTTTGGATTGAGCAGTTTTAAATCACTGTTTCTGTGGAACCTGAGGAAAGACATTTGAGAATGCTCTTCAGAATATGCTGAAAAAGAAATACCCTCAGACAAATACCAGAAGGAAGCTTTCTGTGAAACTGCTCTGTGTCCTGTGAATTCCACTTGCACAGTTAAGATTCTCTTTTCACTGAGCAGTATTCGAACACTATTTTTGTTTAGTCTGTGAAGAGATATTTGGGAGCTCTTTGAGACTTATGGTGAACACCAAAATAACTTCAGATAGAAACTGGAGAGAAGCTTTCCGAGGACCTCCTTTGTGACGTGTGCATTCCACTCACAAAGTTATACCTTTCTTCTCATAGAGGATTGGGGAATCCCTTTTTGAGAAAAAGCTACCAAGGAACATTCCAGAGTATATGGTCAGCTATGGTGAGAAAGGAAATATCCTCAGACAAAAACTGCAAAGAAGCTTTTGGTGAAATTGCTTTGTAATAGATATGTATATTCATCTCACAAAGATAAAACTTTGTTTACAGCACGCAGTTTGGAAACTCTGTCATGGATCGGTGCGTGATGGGACATTCGGGAGCACATTCAGGAATATGGTGAAAAAGGAAATATCTTCAGATAAAAACTGGAAAGAAGTGTTCTGTGAATCTGCTTTTGCTATGTTTATTCGTCTCACATAGATAAAGTTTTCTTTACATAACGTAGCCTGGAAACTCCATCGTGCACAGATGCATGGTGGGATATTCGGAATCAAATTCAGGCCTATGTTGAAAAAGGGCCTATCATGGGGAGGGGGGAGGGGGGAGGGATTGCATTGGGAGTTATACCTGATGTAAATGACGAGTTGATGGGTGCAGCAGACCAACATGGCACAAGTATACATATGTAACAAACCTGCACCTTATGCACATGTACCCTACAACTTAAAGTATAATAATAATAAATAAATTAAAAAAAAAAAAAAAAAAAAAACAAGGGCACCAAGACCCTGCTTCCTGAAAAAGGAAATTCCAGGTCCACCATAAAAAAAAAAAAAAAAAAGAAAAAGGAAATCTCTTCAGATAAAAATTGGAGAGAAGTTTTCTGAGAAACTGCTTTATGATGTGTGCATTCCACTCAGGGAGTTATACCTCTTTTCATTTAAGGCAGTGTTTGAACACTATTCCTGTAAAACGAAAAAAGTGATATTTTGGAGCGCAGTGTGGATTATGGCGAAAAGTGAAATACCCTCAAGTAAAATCCAGAAAGCAGCGCTGCAAGAAACTGCTCTCTGATGTGTGCATTCATTTCACAGAGTTCAAGTTTACTCTACATTGTCCGGTTCGAAAACTCTGTCTTTGAGGAATCTGCGAAGGGGTATTAAGTGGGACCCGGAGGCCTGTGGTGAGCAAGGAAATGCTTTCCCGTGAAAACTGGAGAGAAGCTTTCTGAGTAACTGCTTTGTGATGTGTGTATTCATCTCATAGAGTTAAAGCATTCTTTAGATTGAGCACTTTGAAATCACTATTTCTGTTGAATCTGATGAAGGATATTTTGGAATTCCCTGTAGAATATGGAGAAAGAAATATCCTCAGATAAAAACCAGAAAGAAGCTTTCTGTGAAACTGTTATGTGTACATGTGAATTCCTCTCACTCATTTAAGCATCTCTTTTCATTGAACAGTTTTCTAACCCTGTTTATGTTTAGCGTGCAAGGTATATTCAGAAGCGCTTTGAAGATTATGATGAAAAAGGAAGTACGTTCAGATACAAACTGGAGAGAAGCTTTCTGAGGAACAGCTTTTGACGTGTGCATTCCATTCACAGTGTTATAGCTCTCTTCTCATATAGCATCGGGGAAACCCTTTTGGAGAAAAAGGTACCATGGTATATTCGGGAGTATATTGACGCCTATGGTGAAAAGAGATATAGCCTTACACAAAAACTGGAAAGAAGCTTTCTGGGAAACTGCTCTGTGATATGTGTATTCATCTCACATAGATAAAGCTTTCTTTACATTACACAACAGGAAAACTCTGTCATGGACGGATCCACAAAGGGACATTCGGGATCACATGCAGGACTATGGTGAAAAAGGAACTATCTTCAGATAAAAACTGGAAAGAAGCTTTCTGTGAATCTATTTTTACTATGTTTATTCATCTCACATAGATGAAGCTTTCTTTACATTACTCAGCTTGGAAACTCTGTCATGGATGAACCGCGAAGGGACATTCGAGAGCTCATTCAGGCCTATGGTGAAAAAGGAAATATCTTCAGATAAAAACCAGAGAGAAGCTTTCTGAGAAACTGATTTGTGATATGTGCATTCCACTCAGGGAGTTATTACTCTTTTCTTATAAGGCAGTGTTTGAACACTGTTCCTGTAAACTGAAAAAGTGATATTTTGGAGCACATTGAAGACTACGGTGAAAAGTGAACTATCCTCAAATAAAACACAAAAAGAATGATTCCAAGAAACTGCACTCTGATATGTGCATTCACTTGACAGAATTAAAGCTTACTCTACATTGCCCAGTTTGGAAACTCTGTCTTTGAGGAATATGCGAAGGGATATTAATGGCACCCAGAGGCCTGTGGTGAGCAAGGAAATGTCTTCTGTTGAATACTGGAGAGAAGCTTTCTGAACAACTGCTTTGTGAAGTGCGTATTCATCTCAGAGAGTTAAATCATTCTTTGGATTGAGCAGTTTGAAAATACTGTTTCTGTGGAATCTCAGGAAGAATATTTGGAAATGTTCTTTAGAATACCCTGAAATGCTGTTTAAAATATGGAGAAAGAAATATCCTTACCTAAAAACCAGAAGGAAGTTTTCTGAGAAGCTGCTATGTGTCGTGTGAATTCCTCTCACTCAGTTAAGCTTCTCTTCTTGTTGAGAAGTTTTCTAACACTGTTTATGTTTAGCATATGAAGGGATATTAGGAAGCGCTTTGAGGCTTACGGGGAAAAATAAATATGTTCAGATAGAAGTAGGATGGTAGGGTTTTAAGGAACTGCTTTGTGACGTGTGCATTCCACTCACAGTGTTATACTTCTCTTCTCATACATCATCAGGGAAACCCTTTTGGAGGAAAAGGTATCAAGCATATTCGTTTGCATATTGATGCCCATGGTGAAAAAGGAAATAGACTCAGACAAAAATTGGAAAAAAGCTTTCTGTGAAACTGCTCTGTGATATGTGTATTCATCTCACCTAGATAAAACTTTCTTTACATTACGCAGCTTGGAAACTATGTTGTGGATGGTTCCGAGAAGGGACATTCAGGAGCACATTCAGGAATATGGAAATATCTTCAGATAAAAACTGGAAGGAAATTTTCTGTGAATCTGCTCTTTGCTATGTTTATTCGTGTCACATGAATAAATCTTTATTTACATTATGCAGGTATTGTGTGTATTCATCCTATAGAGTTAAATCATTCCTTGGATTCAGCACTTTGAAATCACTGTTTCTGTGGAATCTGAGAAAGGACATTTGGGAATGGTTTTTAGAATATGCTGAAAGAGAAATACCCTTAGATAAAAGCCAGAAGGAAACTTTCTCTGAAACTGCTCCGTGTCATGTGAATTCCACTCGCATAGTTAAGCTTCTGTTTTCACTGAGCAGTATTCTAACACTTTTTTTGTTTAGTCAACTAAGGGATAGTTGGGAGCACTTTGAAGGATTATGGTGAAAATGGAAATATTCTCAGATAGAAACTGGAGAGAAGATTTCCGAGGAGCAGCTTTGTGACGTGTGCATTCCAATCACAGAGGTATACTTTTCTCCTCATAGAGGATTGGGAAATCCCTTTTGGAGAAAAAGCTACCAGGGAACATTTGGGAGTATAGGGATGGCTATGGTGAAAAAGGAAATATCCTCACCCAAAAACTGGAAGGAAGTTTTCAGTGAAACTGCTTTGTGATAGATATCCTAATTCATCTCACATAGATAAAATTGTCTTTCTCTTACCCAGTTTTGAAACACCATCATGGACAGATTTGTGAAGGGACATTCGGGAGCACATTCAGGCCTATGTTGAAATAGGAAATATTCTAAGAAACTGTTTTGTGATGTGTGCATTCCACTCAAGGAGTTATATCTCTTTTCTCATAAGGCATTGTTTGAACACTGTTCCTGTAAAACTGAAAAAAGTGATATTTCGTAGCGCATTGAACACTATGGTGGAAGGTGAAATATCCTCCAAAAAAAAAAATCCAGAAAGAAGCATTTCAAAAACTCCTCTTTGATATGTGCCTTCATTTCACAGAGTTAAATCTTATTCTATGTTGCCCAGTGTGGAAACTCTGTCTTTGAGGAATCTGTGAAGGTATATTTAGTGGTGCCCGGAGGCTTGGGGTGAGCAAGGAAACGTCTTCAGATGAAAACTGGAGAGAAGTTTTCTGAGCAACTGGTTTGTGATGTGTGTATTCACGTCATAGAGTTAAACCATTCTTTGGATTGAGCACTTTGAAATCACTATTTCCGTGGAATCTGAGGAATAACATTTGGGAATGCTCCTTAGAATATGGAGAAAGAAATATCCTCAGGTAAAATCCAGAAGAAAGCTTACTGTGAAACTGCTGTGTATTTTCTTATTTCCTCTCACTCAGTTAAGCCTCTCTTTTCATTGAGCAATTTTGTAACACTGTTTATGTTTAGTGTGTGCAGGGATATTCGGGAGCTATTTGAGGCTTACGTGAAAAAGGAAACATGTTCAGCCCGAAACTGGAGAGAAGCTTTCCGAGGAACTGCTTTGTGACGTGTGCATTCCATTCACAGTGTTAAACCTCTCTTCTCATACATCATCAGGGAAATTCTTTTGGAGAAAAAGGTACCAAGTGATATTCGGGAGCATATTGATGCCTGTGGTGAAAAGGGAAATAGACTCAGAAAAAAACTGTAAAGAAACTTTCTATGAAACTGCTCTTTGATATGTGTATTCATCTCACATAAATAAAGCTTTCTTTACATTACACAACTTGGAAACTCTGTCATGGACGGATCCACGAAGGGACATTCGGGAACACATTCAGGAGTATGGTGAAAAAGGAAATATCTTCAGATAAAAGCTGGAAAGAAGCTTTCTGTGAATCTGCTTTTTGCTATGTTTATTCATCTCACATAGATAAAGCTTTCTTTACATTATACAGCTTGGAAACTCTGTCATGGATGGATTCACAAAGGGATCTTCGGGAACACATTCGGGCCTATGGTGAAAAGGAAATATCATCAGATAAAAACTGGAGAGAAACTTTCTGAGAAACTGATTGATGATATGTGCATTCCACTCAGGGAGTTATACCTTTTTTCTCATAAGGCACTGTTTGAACACTGTTCCTGTAAAACTAAAAAAGTGATATTCGGAACACATTGAAGATTATGGCGAAAAGTGAAATGTCGTCAAATAAAACCCAGAAAGTAGCATTCCAAGAAACTGCTCTCTGACATTTCCATTCATTACACAGAGTTGAAGCTTACTCTACATTTCCCTGTTTGGAAAGTCTATCTTTGAGGATTCTGGGAAGGGATATTAAGTGGCAACTGGATTCCTGTGGCTAGCAAGGAAATGTCTTCCATTGAAAACCATAGAGAAGTTTTCTGAGCAACTCTTTTGTGATTTTGGATTCATCTCATAGAGTTAAATCATTCTTTGGATTCAGCAGTTTGTAATCACTCTTTCTGTGGAATCTCAGAAAGGACATTTTGGAACTCTCTTTAGAATATCCTGAAAAAAAAACCTTAGATAAAAACCAGAAGGAAGCTTTCTGTTAAATTCCTCTCTGTTGTGTGAATTCTGCTCACACAGTTAAGCTTCTCTTTTCATTGAACAGTATTTGAACCCCTTTTTTGTTTAGTCTGCGAGGGGATATTGGGGAGCTCTTTGAGACTTATGATGGAAAAGGAAATATCTTCAGAAGAAATTGGGAGAAAGTTACCAAGGAGCTGCTTTGTGACGTGTGCATTGCACTCACAGAATTATACCTTTCTTCTCAGAAAAGAGTGGGGAATCCCTTTAGGAGAAAAAGCTACCAAGGGACATTCAGGAGTATAGGGACAGCTATGGTGAAAAAGGAAATATCCTCAGAGAAAAACTGGAAAGAATATTTCTGTGAAACTGCTTTGTGAGAGATATTATTATTCATCTCACAAAGATAAAACTTTCCTTATTTTGCACCATTTGAAAACTCCATTATGGAAGGATCTGCAAAGGGACATTCGGGAGCACATTCAGGCCTATGGTGGAGAAGGAGATATCTTCAGAAAAAAACTGGATAGAAGTTCTCTGAGAAATTGCTTTGGATGTGTGCATTCCACTCAGGGAGTTATACCTCTTTCCTCATAAGGCAGTGATTGAACACCGTTCCTATAAAACCGAAAAAGTAATATTTTGGAGTGCATGGAAGACTATGGTGAAAAGTGAAATATCCTGAAATAAAACACAGAAAGAAGCATTCCAAGAAACTGCTGTCTAACATATGCATTCATTTCAGAGAGTTAAAGTTTACTCTACATTTCCCAGTTTGGAAAGTCTGTCTTTGAGGATTCAGTGAAGGGATATGAAGTGGTGACCAGAGGCCTGTGGCGAGCAAGGAAATGTCTTCCATTGAAAACTGGAGAGAAGATTTCTGAGCAACTCTTTTGTGATGTTTGTATTCATCTCATAGAGTTAAATCATTCTTTGGATTCAGCAGTTTGAAATCCCTCTTTCTGTGGAATCTGAGAAAGGACATTTGGGAACAGTCTTTAAAATGTCCTGAAAAAGAAATAACCTCAGATAGAAACCATAAGGAAGCTTTCTGTGAAACTTCTCTGTGTTGCGTGAATTCTGCTCACACAATTAAACTTCTCTTTTCATTTAGCAGTATTCTGACACTGTTTTTGTTTAGTCTATGAAGGGATATTCGGGAACGCTTTGAGGCTTATGGTGAAAAGGAAATATCTTGAGATAGAAATTGGAGAGAAGCTTTCTGAGGAGCTACTTTGTGATGTGTGTATTCCACTCACCGAATTATAGCTTTCTTCTCATAGATGATTGGGGAATAACTTTTGGAGAAACAGCTATCAAGGGACATTCAGGAGTATAGGGACAGCTATGGTGAAAAAGGAAATATCGTCAGACAAAAACTGGAAAGAAGCTTTCTGTGTAACTGCTTTGTGATAGATATGTTTATTTATCTCGCATAGATAAAACTTTCTTTCTATTATGCAGTTTTGAACCTCCATCATGGACGGATTTGCGAAGCGACATTCGGGACCACATTCACACCTATCGTGAAAAAGGAAATACCTTCAGATAAAAACTGGATAGAAGCTTTCTGAGAAACTGCTTTGTGATGTGTGCATTGCACTCAGGGAGTTATGCCTCTTTTCTCATAAGGCAGTGTTTGAACACTGTTGTTGTAAAACTGAAAAAGTAATATTTCGGAGCGCATGATAGAATATAGCGAACAGTGAAATATCCTAAAATAAAACCCAGAAAGAAGCGTTACAAGAAACAGCTCTCTGATATCTGCATTCATTTCAGAGCATTAAAGCTTACTCTACATTTCCCAGTTTGGAAATCTGTCTTTGAGGATTCTGCGAAGGGATATTAAGTGGCGACCTGAGGCCTGTGGCAAGCAAGGAAATGTCTTTCGTTGAAAACTGGAGAGAAGCTTTCTGAGCAACTGCTTTGTGATGTCTGTATTCATCTCATAGGGTTAAACCATTCTTTGGATTGACCAGTTTGAAATCACTCTTTCTGTGGAATCTGAGAAAGGACATTTGGAAACGCTCGTCAGAATATCCTGAAAAAGAAATAACCTCAGATAGAAACCAGAAGGAAGCTTTCTGTGAAACTGCTCTGTGTTGCGTGAATTCCGCTGTCACAGTTAAGCTTTTCTTTTCATTGAGCAGTATTCTAACACTGTTTTTGTTTAGTCTACAAAGGGATATTCGGGAGTGCTTTGAGGCTTACAATGAAAAAAGAGATATCTTCAGATAAAAACTGGATAGAAGGTTTCTGATAAACTGCTTTGTGACGTGCACATTCCACTCAGGGCGTTATACCTCTTTTCTCATAAGGCAGTGTTTCAACACAGTTCCTGTAAAACCGAAAATGTAACATTTCAAACTGCATGGAAGACTATGATGAAAAGTGAAATATTTTGAAATAAAAGCCAGAAAGAAGCGTTCCAAGAAACTGCTTTTTGACATGTGCATTCATTTCAAAGAGATAAAGCTTACTCTACATTTCCTAGTTTTTAAAGTCTGTCTTTGAGGAATCTGCAAAGGGATATTAAGTGGTGACCAGATACCTCTGGTGAGAAAGGAAATGTCTTCCGTTAAAAACTGCACAAAAGCTTTCTGAGCAACTGCTTTGTGATGTGTGTATTCATCTCATAGAGTTAAATCATTCTTTGGATTGAGCAGTTTGAAATCACTCTTTCTGTGGAACCTGAGAAAGGACATTTGGGAACACTCTTAAGAATATGCTGAAAAAGAAATACCCTCCGATAAAAACAAGAAGGAAGCTTTCTGTGAAACTGCTCTGTGTCATGTGAATTCCACTCACACAGTTAAGCTTCTGTTTTCATTGAGCAGTATTCTAACACTGTTTTGGTTTAGTCAGCTAGGGGAAACTCGGGAGGGCTTTGAGGCTTATGGTGAAAATGAAAATATCTTCAGATGGAAACTTGAGAGAAGATTTCCGTGGAGCTGCTTTGTGACCTGTGCATTCCACTCACAGAGTTATACTTTTCTTCTCATAAAGAATTGGGGAATCCCTTTTGGAGAAGAAGCCACCAGGGGACATTCGGGATTATATGGATGGCTACGTTTAAAAAGGAAATACCCTGAAGCAAAAAATGGGAAGAAGATTTCTGTGATACTGCTTTGTGATAGATATGTTTATTCATCTCACATAGATAAAACTTTCTTTCTTATAAGAAATTTTGAAACACTGTCATGGACGGATTTGTGAAGGGTCATTCGGGAGCACATTCAGGCCTATGGTGAAATAGAAAATATATTCAGATGAAAACTGGAGAGAAGCTTTCTGAGAAACTGTTTGTGATGTGTGCATTCAACTCAGGGAGTTATACCTCTTTTCTCATAAGGCAGTGTTGGAACACAATTCCTGTAAAACCAAAAATGTGATATTTCGGAGTTTTTGAGGACTATGATGAAAAGTGAAATATCCTCAAATAAAACACAGAGAGAAGTGTTCCAAGAAACTGCTTTCTGATATCTGTGTTCATTTCACAGAATTAAAGCTTACTCTACGTTGCCTAGTTTGGAAACTCTGTCTTTGAGGAATATATGAAGGCATATTAAGTATCGCCTGCAAGCTTGTGATGAGCAAGGAAACGTCTTCTGATGAAAACTGGAGAGAAACTTTGTGAGAAACTGCTTTGTGATGTTTGCATTCGTCTCATAGAGTTAAACCATTCCTTGCATTGAGCTGTTTGAAATCGCTTTTCTTGTGGAATCTGAGGAAAGGCATTTGGGAACGCTTCTTAGAATATGGAGAAAGAAATATCTTCAGGTAAAATCTAGAAGGAAGCTTTCTGTGAAACTGCTCTGTATCTTTTTAATTCCTCTCACTCAGTTCAGCCTCTCTTTTCATTGAGCAGTTTTCTAACCCTGTTTATGTTTAGCGTGTGAAGGGATATATGGGAGTGCTTTGAGACTTACAGTGAAAAAGGAAATATGTTCAGACTGAAACTGGAGAGAAGCTTTCCGTGGAATTGCTTTGTGACGTGTGCATTCCACTCACAGTGTTACACCTCTCTTCTCATACAGCATCAGGGAAACCCTTTTGGAGAAATAGGTACGAAGGGATATTGGGGAACATATTGACGCCTATTGTGAAAAGGGAAGTAGCCTCAGAATAAAACTGGAAAGAAGTTTTCTGTGAAACTGCTTGATGATATGTGTATTCATGTCACATAGTTAAAGCTTTCTTTACATTATGCAGCTTGGAAAACCTGTAATGGACGGATCCGCGAAGGGACACTTGGGAGTACATTCAAGACTATGGTGAAAAAAGAAATATATTCAGATAAAAACTGGAAAGAAGCTTTCTGTGAATCTGCTTTTTGTTACATTTATTCAACTCACGTAGATAAAGCTTTATTTACATTACGCAGCTTGGAAACTCTGTCATGGACAGATCCGCGAAGGGCATTCAAAAGCACATTCAGGACTATGGTGAAAAGGGAAATATCTTCAGAAAAAAAATAGAAGGAAGTTTTCTGTGAAACTGCTCTATGTTGTGTGAATTCCACTCGCACAGTTAAGCATCTCTTTTCATTGAGCAGTTTTCCAGCACTGTTAATGTTTACCGTGCGCAGGGATTTTCGGGAGCACTTTGAGGCTTATGGTGAAAAAGGAAACATGTTCAGAGAGAAACTGGAGAGAAGTTTTCAGAGGAACTGCTTCATGACGTGTGCATTCCACTTACAGTGTTATACCCCCCTTCTCATACAGCATCAGGGAAATCCCTTTGGGGAAAAATTTATCAAGGGATATCCAGGAGCATATTGATGCCTATTGTGAAAAGAGAAATAGCCTCAGACAAAAACAGGAAATAAGCATTCTGTGAAACTACTCTGTGATATATGTATTCACCTCACATAGATAAAGCTTCCTTTACAGTATGCAGATTGGAAACTCCGTCATGGATGGATCCATGAAGGGACATTCGGGAGCACATTCAGGCTACGGTGAAAAAGCAGATATCTTCAGATAAAAACTGGAGAGAAGCTAACTGAGAAACTGCTTTGTGATGTGTGCATTCCACTCAGGGAGTTATACCTCTTTTCTCATAGGGCAGTGTTTGAACACTGTTCCTACAAAACCGAAAAAGTAATATTTTGGAGCATATGGAAGACTATGGCGAAAACTAAAATATCCTGAAATAAAAGCAAGAAAGAAGCATTCCAAGAAACTGCTATCTGACATGTACATTCACCTCAGAGAGTTAAAGTTTACTCTACATTTCCTAGTTTGGAAAGTCTGTCTTTGAGGATTCTGCGAATGGATATTAAGTGGCGACCAGAGGCCTGTGACGAGCAAGGAAATGTCTTCTGTTGAAAACTGGAGAGAAGTTTTCTGAGCAACTGCTTTGTGATGTGTATATTCATCTCATAGAGTTAAATCATTCTTTGGATTGATCAGTTCGAAATCACTCTTTCTGTGGAACCTGAGAAAGGACATTTGGAAACGCTCTTAAGAATATGCTGAAAAATAAATACCCTCCGATAAAAACAAGAAGGAAGCTTTCTGTGAAACTGCTCTGTGTCATGTGAATTCCACTCACACAGTTAAGCTTCTGTTTTCATTGAGCAGTATTCCAATACTGTTTTAGATTAGTAAGCTAAGGAATACTCGGGAGCGCTTTGAGGCTTATGGTGAAAATGGAAATATCTTCAGATTGAAACAGGAGAGAAGCTTTCCGAGGAGCTGCTTTTTGATGTGTGCATTCCACTCACAGACTTATACATTTCTTCTCCTAGAGGATTGGGGTATCCATTTTCGAAAAAAAGCTACCAAGGGACATATATTTCTTCTCCTAGAGGATTGGGGTATCCATTTTCGAAAAAAAGCTACCAAGGGACTTTTGGGAGTATATGGACGGTTAAGGTGAAAAAGGAAATATCCTCAGACAAAAACTGGAAAGAAGATTTCCGTGAAACTGCTTTGTGATAGATATGTTTATTCATCTCACATAGATAAAACTTTCTTTCTATTATGTGGTTTTGAAACGCCGTCATGGATGGATTCCTGAAGGGATATTCGGGAGCACATTCAGGCCTATGATGAAAAAGGAAATATCTTCAAATAAAAACTGGAGAGAAGCTTTCTGAGAAACTGCTTTATGATGTGTGCATTCCACTCAAGGAGTTGTACCTCTTTTCTCATAAGGCAATGTTTGAACACTATTCCTGTAAAACCGAAAAAGTGATATTTTGGAGCGCATTGAAGACTATGGCAAAAAGTGAAATATTCTCAAAAAAACCCAGAAAGAAGCGTTCCAAGAAACTGCTCTCTGATATCTACAGTCTGTTCGCTGAGTTAAAGCTCACACTACGTTGCCCATTTTTGAAACTCTGCCTTTGAGTAATCTATGAAGGTATATGAAGTGGCGCCCAGAGGCTGGTGGTGAGCAAGGAAACGTCTTAAGATGAAACATGGAGAAAAACTTTCTGAGCAACTGCTCTGAGATATGTGTATTCATCTTATATAGTTAAACCATTCTTTGGATTGAGCAGTTTGAAATCACTGTTTTCGTGGAATCTGAGGAAGGATATTTGGGAACCCTCCTTAGAATATGGAGAATGAAATATCCTCAGGTGAAATCCAGAAGGAAGTGTATTCAACATGTGAAGGATATTCGGGAGTGCTTTGAGGCTTACGGTGAAAAAGGAAATATGTTCAGACCGGAACTGGAGAGAAACTTTCCGAGGAACTCCTTTGTGACGTGTGCATTCCACTCACAGTGTTATACCTCTCTTCTCAAACAACATCGGGAAAAACTTTTGGAAAAAAAGGTGCCAAGTGGTATTCGGGAGCATGTTCATGCCCACAGTGAAAAGGGAAATAGCCTCAGAGAGAAATTGGAAAGAAGCTTTCTATGAAACTGCTCTGTGATATGTGTATTCATATCACATAGATAAAGCTTTCTTTACCTTACACAGTTTGGAAACTCAGTCATGGATGGATCTCCAAAGGGATATATGGGATCACAGTTGAGCCTATGGTGACAAAGGAAATATCATCAGTTAAAAACTGGAGAGAAGCTTTCTGAGAAACATTTTGCAGATGTGTGCATTACACTCAGGTAGTTATACCTTTTTCCTCATAAGGCACTGTTTGAACACTGTTCCTGTACAAATAAAAAAGTGATATTTGGAGCACATTGAAGACTATAGCAAAAAGTGAAATGTCGCCAAATAAATCCCGGAAGGAAGCATTCCAAGAAATTGCTCTCTGACATGACCATTTATTTCACAGAGTTAAAGCGTACTCTACTTTTCCCATTTTGGAAATCTGTCTTTGAGGATTCTGGAAAGGGATATTAAGTGGCAACCCGAGGCCTGTGGCGAGCAAGGAAATGTCTTCCATTGAAAATTGAGAGAAGCAGAGAAGCTTTCTGAGCAATTTTCTTGTGATGCTTGTATTTATCTCATAGAGTTAAATCATTTCTTGGATTGAGCAGGTTGAAATCACTGTTCCTGTGGAATCTAAGAAAGGACATTCGGGAACGCTCTTTAGAATATCCTGAAAAAGAAATAACGTCAGATAGAAACCAGAAGGAAGCTTTCTGTGAAACTGCTCTGTGTCTCATGATTTCCGCTCACACAGTTAAGCTTCTCATGATTTCCGCTCACACAGTTGAGCAGTATTCTAACACTGTTTTTGTTTAGTCTGTGAAAGGATATTCAGGAGCACTTTGAGGATTATGGTGAAAAAGGAAATATCTTCAGATTGAAACTAGAGAGAAGCTTTCTGAGGAGCTATTTTGTGACGTGTGCATTCCACTCACAGCATTATACCTTTCCTCTCATAGAGGACGGGGGAAATCCTTTTGGAGAAAAAACTACCAAGGGACATTCAGGAACATATGGTCAGCAATGGTGAAATAGGAAATATCCTCAGACAAAAACTGGAAAGAATATTTCTGTGAAACTGCTTTGTGATAGATATGTTTACTCATCACACATAGATAAAACTTTCCTTACATCTCACAGTTTGAAAACTCTGTCATGTTCTTGTGATAGTTTGCTAAGAATGATGGTTTCCAGCTGCATCCATGTCCCTACAAAGGACACAAACTCTTCCTTTTTTATGGCTGCATAGTATTCCATGGTGTATATGTGCCACATCGGGAAGGGGAACATCACACACTGGGGCCTATCATGGGGTGGGGGGAGGGGGGAGGGATTGCATTGGGAGATATACCTGATGTAAATGAGGAGGTGATGGGTGCTGACGAGTTGATGGCTGCAGCACACCAACATGGCACAAGTATACATATGTAACAAACCTGCACATTATGCACATGTACCCTAGAACTCAAAATATAATAATAAAAAAATAAAAATAAAAATAAAAAATAAAAAATAAAAACAAAAAAACAAAAAAAAGAAAGAAAACTCTGTCATGGATGGATCTGCAAAGGGACATTCTTGATCACATTCAGGCCTCTGAGCAACTTTTTCTTGATGTTTGTATTCATCTCATAGAGTTAAATCATTCTTTGGATTGAGCAGTTTGAAATCCCTGATTCTGTGGAATCTGAGAAAGGACATTTGGGAATGCTCTTTAGAATATCTTGAAACACTGTTTAAAATATAGAGAAAGAAATATTCTCAGATAAAAACCAGAAGGAAGTTTTCTGTGAAACTGCTATGTGTCGTGTGAATCTCACTCACTCAGTTAAGCTTCTGTTTTCATTGAGCAGTTTTCTAACACTGTTTATGTTTAGTGTATGAAGGAATATTCGGGAGTACTTTGAAGCTTTCGTTGAAAAAGGAAATATGTTCAGATAGAAACAGTAGGGTAGGGGCGGAGCAAGATGGCCGAATAGGAACAGCTCCAGTCTCCAACTCCCAGCGCCAGCGACACAGAAGACCGGTGATTTCTGCATTTTCAACTGAGGTACTGGGTTCATCTCACTGGGGAGTGCCGGACGATCGGTGCTGGTCAGCTGCTGCAGCCCGACCAGCGAGAGCTGAAGCAGGGCGAGGCATCGCCTCACCTGGGAAGCGCAAGGGGGAAGGGAATCCCTTTTCCTAGCCAGGGGAACTGAGACACACAACACCTGGAAAATCGGGTAACTCCCACCCCAATATTGCGCTTTAAGCAAACAGGCACACCAGGAGATCATATCCCACACCTGGCCGGGAGGGTCCCACGCCCACGGAGCCTCCCTCATTGCTAGCACAGCAGTCTGTGATCTACCCGCAAGGCAGCAGCGAGGCTGGGGGAGGGGCGCCCGCCATTGCTGAGGCTTAAGTAGGTAAACAAAGCTGCTGGGAAGCTCGAACTGGGTGGAGCTCACAGCAGCTCAAGGAAACCTGCCTGTCTCTGTAGACTCCACCTCTGGGGACAGGGCACAGTAAACAATAACAAACTCAGCCGAAACCTCTGCAGATGCAAACGACTCTGTCTGACAGCTTTGAAGAGAGCAGTGGATGTCCCAACACGGAGGTTGAGATCTGAGAAGGGACAGACTCCCTGCTTAAGTGGGTCCCTGACCCCTGAGTAGCCTAACTGGGAGACATCTCCCATTAGGGGCAGTCTGACTCCCCACACCTCACAGGGTGGAGTACACCCCTGAGAGGAAGCTTCCAAAGCAAGAATCAGACAGGTACACTCGCTGTTCAGAAATATTCTATCTTCTGCAGCCTCTGCTGCTGATACCCAGGCAAACAGGGTCTGGAGTGGACCTCAAGCAATCTCCAACAGACCTACAGCTGAGGGTCCTGACTGTTAGAAGGAAAACTATCAAACAGGAAGGACACCTACACCAAAACCCCATCAGTACATCACCATCATCAAAGACCAGAGGCAGATAAAACCACAAAGATGGGGAAAAAGCAGGGCAGAAAAGCTGGAAATTCAAAAAATAAGAGCACATCTCCCCCGGCAAAGGAGCGCAGCTCATCGCCAGCAACGGATCAAAGCTGGACGGAAAATGACTTTAACGAGATGAGAGAAGAAGGCTTCAGTCCATCAAATTTCTCAGAGCTAAAGGAGGAATTACGTACCCAGCGCAAAGAAACTAAAAATCTTGAAAAAAAAGTGGAAGAATTGACGGCTAGAGTAATTAATGCAGAGAAGGTCATAAACGAAATGAAAGAGATGAAAACCATGACACGAGAAATACGTGACAAATGCACAAGCTTCAGTAACCGACTCGATCAACTGGAAGAAAGAGTATCAGCGATTGAGGATCAAATGAATGAAATGAAGCGAGAAGAGAAACCAAAGAAAAAAGAAGAAAAAGAAATGAACAAAGCCTGCAAGAAGTATGGGATTATGTAAAAAGACCAAATCTACGTCTGATTGGGGTGCCTGAAAGTGAGGGGGAAAATGGAACCAAGTTGGAAAACACTCTTCAGGATATCATCCAGGAGAACTTCCCCAACCTAGTAGGGCAGGCCAACATTCAAATCCAGGAAATACAGAGAACGCCACAAAGATACTCCTCGAGAAGAGCAACTCCAAGACACATAATTGCCAGATTCACCAAAGTTGAAATGAAGGAAAAAATCTTAAGGGCAGCCAGAGAGAAAGGTCGGGTTACCCACAAAGGGAAGCCCATCAGACTCACAGCAGATCTCTCGGCAGAAACTCTCCAAGCCAGAAGAGAGTGGGGGCCAATATTCAACATTCTTAAAGAAAATAATTTTAAACCCAGAATTTCATATCCAGCCAAACTAAGTTTCATAAGTGAAGGAGAAATAAAATCCTTTACAGATAAGCAAATGCTTAGAGATTTTGTCACCACTAGGCCTGCCTTAAAAGAGACCCTGAAGGAAGCACTCAACATGGAAAGGAACAACCGGTACCAGCCATTGCAAAAACATGCCAAAATGTAAAGACCATCGAGGCTAGGAAGAAACTGCATCAACTAACGAGCAAAATAACCAGTTAATATCATAATGGCAGGATCAAGTTCACACATAACAATCTTAACCTTAAATGTAAATGGACTAAATGCTCCAATTAAAAGACACAGACTGGCAAACTGGATAAAGAGTCAAGACCCATCAGTCTGCTGTATTCAGGAGACCCATCTCACACGCAGAGACATACATAGGCTCAAAATAAAGGGATGGAGGAAGATTTACCAAGCAAATGGAGAACAAAAAAAAGCAGGGGTTGCAATCCTAGTCTCTGATAAAACAGACTTTAAACCATCAAAGATCAAAAGAGACAAAGAAGGCCATTACATAATGGTCAAGGGATCAATTCAACAGGAAGAGCTAACTATCCTAAATATATATGCACCCAATACAGGAGCACCCAGATTCATAAAGCAAGTCCTTAGAGACTTACAAAGAGACTTAGACTCCCATACAATAATAATGGGAGACTTCAACACTCCACTGTCAACATTAGACAGATCAACGAGACAGAAAGTTAACAAGGATGTCCAGGAATTGAACTCATCTCTGCAGCAAGCAGACCTAATAGACATCTATAGAACTCTCCACCCCAAATCAACAGAATATACATTCTTCTCAGCACCACATCGTACTTACTCCAAAATTGACCATATAATTGGAAGTAAAGCACTCCTCAGCAAATGTACAAGAACAGAAATTATAACAAACTGTCTCTCAGACCACAGTGCAATCAAACTAGAACTCAGGACTAAGAAACTCAATCAAAACCGCTCAACTACATGGAAACTGAACAACCTGCTCCTGAATGACTACTGGGTACATAACGAAATGAAGGCAGAAATAAAGATGTTCTTTGAAACCAATGAGAACAAAGATACAACATACCAGAATCTCTGGGACACATTTAAAGCAGTGTGCAGAGGGAAATTTATAGCACTAAATGCCCACAAGAGAAAGCAGGAAAGATCAAAAATTGACACTCTAACATCGCAATTAAAAGAACTAGAGAAGCAAGAGCAAACACATTCCAAAGCTAGCAGAAGGCAAGAAATAACTAAGATCAGAGCAGAACTGAAGGAGATAGAGACACAAAAAACCCTCCAAAAAATCAATGAATCCAGGAGTTGGTTTTTTGAAAAGATCAACAAAATTGACAGACCACTAGCAAGACTAATAAAGAAGAAAAGAGAGAAGAATCAAATCGACGCAATTAAAAATGATAAAGGGGATATCACCACCGACCCCACAGAAATACAAACTACCATCAGAGAATACTATAAACACCTCTACGCAAATAAACTGGAAAACCTAGAAGAAATGGATAATTTCCTGGACACTTACACTCTTCCAAGACTAAACCAGGAAGAAGTTGAATCCCTGAATAAACCAATAGTAGGCTCTGAAATTGAGGCAATAATTAATAGCCTACGAACCAAAAAAAGTCCAGGACCAGATGGATTCACAGCTGAATTCTACCAGAGGTATAAGGAGGAGTTGGTACCATTCCTTCTGAAACTATTCCAATCAATAGAAAAAGAGGGAATCCTCCCTAACTCATTTTATGAGGCCAACATCATCCTGATACCAAAGCCTGGCAGAGACACAACAAAAAAAGAGAATTTTAGACCAATATCCCTGATGAACATCGATGCAAAAATCCTCAATAAAATACTGGCAAACCGGATTCAACAACACATCAGAGAGCTTATCCACCATGATCAAGTGGGTTTCATCCCTGGGATGCAAGGCTGGTTCAACATTCGCAAATCAATAAACATAATCCAGCATATAAACAGAACCAAAGACAAGAACCACATGATTATCTCAATAGATGCAGAAAAGGCTTTTGACAAAATTCAACAGCCCTTCATGCTAAAAACGCTCAATAAATTCGGTATTGATGGAACGTATCTCAAAATAATAAGAGCTATTTATGACAAACCCACAGCCAATATCATACTGAATGGGCAAAAACTGGAAAAATTCCCTTTGAAAACTGGCACAAGACAGGGATGCCCTCTCTCACCACTCCTATTCAACATAGTGTTGGAAGTTCTGGCTAGGGCAATTAGGCAAGAGAAAGAAATCAGGGGTATTCAGTTAGGAAAAGAAGAAGTCAAATTGTCCTTGTTTGCAGATGACATGATTGTATATTTAGAAAACCCCATTGTCTCAGCCCAAAATCTCCTTAAGCTGATAAGCAACTTCAGCAAAGTCTCAGGATACAAAATTAATGTGCAAAAATCACAAGCATTCTTATACACCAATAACAGACAAACACAGAGCCAAATCATGAATGAACTTCCATTCACAATTGCTTCAAAGAGAATCAAATACCTAGGAATCCAACTTACAAGGGATGTAAAGGACCTCTTCAAGGAGAACTACAAACCACTGCTCAGTGAAATCAAAGAGGACACAAACAAATGGAAGAACATACCATGCTCATGGATAGGAAGAATCAATATCGTGAAAATGGCCATACTGCCCAAGGTAATTTATAGATTCAATGCCATCCCCATCAAGCTACCAATGAGTTTCTTCACAGAATTGGAAAAAACTGCTTTAAAGTTCATACGGAACCAAAAAAGAGCCCGCATCTCCAAGACAATCCTAAGTCAAAAGAACAAATCTGGAGGCATCACGCTACCTGACTTCAAACTATACTACAAGGCTACAGTAACCAAAACAGCATGGTACTGGTACCAAAACAGAGATATAGACCAATGGAACAGAACAGAGTCCTCAGAAATAATACCACACATCTACAGCCATCTGATCTTTGACAAACCTGAGAGAAACAAGAAATGGGGAAAGGATTCCCTATTTAATAAATGGTGCTGGGAAAATTGGCTAGCCATCAGTAGAAAGCTGAAACTGGATCCTTTCCTTACTCCTTATACGAAAATGAATTCAAGATGGATTAGAGACTTAAATGTTAGACCTAATACCATAAAAATCCTAGAGGAAAACCTAGGTAGTACCATTCAGGACATAGGCATGGGCAAAGACTTCATGTCTAAAACACCAAAAGCAATGGCAGCAAAAGCTAAAATTGACAAATGGGATCTAATTAAACTAAAGAGCTTCTGCACAGCAAAAGAAACTACCATCAGAGTGAACAGGCAACCTACAGAATGGGAGAAAATTTTTGCAATCTACTCATCTGACAAAGGGCTAATATCCAGAACCTACAAAGAACTCCAACAAATTTACAAGAAAAAAACAAACAACCCCATCAAAAAGTGGGCAAAGGATATGAACAGACATTTCTCAAAAGAGGACATTCATACAGCCAACAGACATATGAAAAAATGCTCATCATCACTGGCCATCAGAGAAATGCAAATCAAAACCACAATGAGATACCATCTCACACCAGTTAGAATGGCGATCATTCAAAAGTCAGGAAACAACAGGTGCTGGAGAGGATGTGGAGAAATAGGAACACTTTTACACTGTTGGTGGGATTGTAAACTAGTTCAACCATTATGGAAAACAGTATGGCGATTCCTCAAGGATCTAGAACTAGATGTACCATATGACCCAGCCATCCCATTACTGGGGATATACCCAAAGGATTCTAAATTATGCTGCTATAAAGACACATGCACACGTATGTTTATTGCAGCACTATTCACAATAGCAAAGACTTGGAATCAACCCAAATGTCCATCAGTGACAGATTGGATTAAGAAAATGTGGCACATATACACCATGGAATACTATGCAGCCATAAAAAAGGATGAGTTTGCGTCCTTTGTAGGGACATGGATGCAGCTGGAAACCATCATTCTTAGCAAACTATCACAAGAACAGAAAACCAAACACCGCATGTTCTCACTCATAGGTGGGAACTGAACAACGAGATCACTTGGACTCAGGAAGGGGAACATCACACACCGGGGCCTATCATGGGGAGGGGGGAGGGGGGAGGGATTGCATTGGGAGTTATACCTGATGTAAATGACGAGTTGATGGGTGCAGCAGACTAACATGGCACAAGTATACATATGTAACAAACCTGCATGTTATGCACATGTACCCTACAACTTAAAGTATAATAATAATAAATAAATTAAAAAAAAAAAAAAAAAAAAAAAAAAGAAACAGTAGGGTAGCTTTTAAAGGAACAGCTTTGTGATGTGTGCATTCCACACACAGTGTTATACCTCCCTTCTCATTCATCATCAGGGAAACCCTTTTGGAGAAAAAGTATCAAGCTATATTCGTTTGCATATTGACGCCAATGGTGAAAAGGGAAATAGCCTCAGACAAAAACTGGAAAGAAGCTTTCTATGAAAATGTTCTGTGATATGTGCATTCATCTCACATAGATAAAGCTTTCTTTACATTATGCAGCTTGGAAACTATGTCATGGATGGTTCCAAGAACGGACATTCAGGAGCACATACAGGACTATACAGGACTATGGTGAAAAAGGAAATATTTTCAGATATAAACTGGAAAGAAGTTTTCTGTGAATCTGCATCTTGCTATGTTTATTTGTGCCACATAAATAAAACTTTATTTACATTATGTAGCTAATGTGTGTATTCATCTGATAGAGTTTAATCATTCCTTGGATTCAGCAGTTTGAAATCACTGTTTCTGTGGAATCTGAGAAATGACATTTGGGAACGGTTTTTAGAATATGCTGAAAAAGAAATACCATTAGATAAAAACCAGAAGGAAGCTTTCTGTGAAACTGCTCTGTGTTATATGAATTAGACTAGCAAATTCAGCTCTTCTTTTCATTGAGCAGTATTCCACCACTGTTTTTGTTTAGTCTACGAATGCATATTCGGGAGCACTTTGAGGTTTATATTGAAAATGGAAATGTCTTCTGATAGAAACTGCAGAGAAGCTTTCCGAGGAGATGCTTTGTGACGTGTGCATTCCACTCATAGAGTAATACCTTCTTCTCAAGAGGATTGGGGAATCCCTTTTGGAGAAAAACCTACCAAGGGACATTGGGGAGTATATGGATGGCTCTGCAGAAAAAGTAAATATGCTCAGACAAAAACTGGAAACAAGCTTTCTGTGAAACTGCTTTGTGATAGATATGTTTATTCATCTCACATAGATAAAGCTTTCTTTACATTACAGAGTTTGGAGACTCCATCATGGACGGATCTGCGAAGGGACCTTCGGGAGCACATTCAGGCCTATGGTGCAATAGGAAATATCTTAAGATAAAAACTGGAGAGAAGCGTTCTGAGAAACTTCTTTGTGATGTGTGTATTCCACTCAGGGAGTTATACCTCTTTTCTCATGAGGCAGTGTTTGGACACAGTTCCTGTGAAACCGAAAAAGTGATATTTCAGAGCCCATTGAAGACTATGGTGAAAAGTGGAATATCCTCAAATAAAACCAAGAAAGAAGCGTTCCAAGAAACTGCTCTCTGATATGTGCATTCATTTCACAGCCGAAAAGCTTTCTCTACATTGCCCAGTTTGGAAACTCTGTCTGTGAGGAATCTGTGAAGGGATATTAAGTGGTGCCCGAAGGGTTGTGGTGAGCAAGGAAACTTCTTCCTATGAAAACTGGAGAAAAGCTTTCTGAGCATCTGCTTTGTGATGTGTGTATTCGTCTCATAGAGTTAAACCATTCTTTGGATTGAGCAGTTAGAAATAACTGTTTTTGTGGAATCTGAGGAAGGACATTTGGGAACGCTCCTTAGAATACAGAGAAAGAATTATCCTCAGGTAAAATCCAGAAGGAAGCTGTGTGTGAAACTGCTCTGGGTCATCTTAATTCCACTCTCTCAGATAAGCCTCTCTTTTCATTGAACAGTTTCCTAACCCTGTTTATGTTTAGCATGTGAAGGGATATTCAGGAGCGCTTTGAGGCTAATGGTGAAAAAGAAAATATGTTCAGACAAAAACTGGAGAGAAGCTTTCCAAGGAACTTCTTTGTGACGTCTGGATTCCACGCCCAGTGTTACACCTCTCTTCTCATACAGCATTCGGGAAACCCTTTTTGAGAAGAAAGTACCAAGTGATATTTCGGAGCATGTTAATGGCTATGGTGAAAAGGGAAATAGCCTCAGACAAAAACTGGAAAAAAACTTTCCATGAAACTGCTCTGCGATATGTGTATTCATCTCACAAAGGTAAAGCTTTCTTTATATTATGAAACTTGAAAACTCTGTCATGGACGGATCCATGAAGGGACATTTGGGAGCACATTCAGGACTATGGTGAAAAAGGAAATATCTTCAGATAAAAACTGGAAAGAAGCTTTCTGTGGATCAGCTTTCTGCTATGTTCATTCATCCACGTAGATAAAGCTTTCTTTACATTACGCAGCTTGGAAACTCCGTCATGGATGGATCCGCAAAGGGATATTCGGGATCACATTTGGGCCTATGGTGAAAAAGGAAATATCGTCAGTTAAAAACTGGAGAGAAACTTTCTGAGAAACTGATTGGTGATGTGTGCATTCCACTCAAGGAGTTATACATTTCTTCTCATAAGGCACTGTTTGGACACTGTTCCTGTAAAACTAAACAAGTGATATTTGGAGCACATTGAAGATTATGGCGAAAAGTGAAATGTCGTCAAATAAAACCCAGAAAGTAGCATTCCAAGAAACTGCTCTCTGACATGTCCATTCATTACACAGAGTTGAAGCTTACTCTACATTTCCCAGTTTGGAAAGTCTATCTTTGAGGATTCTGGGAAGGGATATTAAGTGGCAACTCGAGGCGTGTGGCGAGCAAGGAAATGTCTTCCATTGAAAATTGGAGAGAATCTTTCTGAGCAACTCTTCTGTGATGTTTGTATTCATCTCGTAGAGTTAAATCATTCTTTGGATTGAGCAGTTTGGAATCACCTTTTCTGTGGAATCTGAGAAAGGACATTTGGGAACGGTCTTTAGAATATCCTGAAAAAGAAATAACCTCAGATAGAAACCAGAAGGAAGCATTCTGTGAAACTGCCCTGGGTCGCATGAATTCCGCTCACACAGTTAAGCTTCTCTTTTCACTGAGCAGTATTCTAACACTTTTTTTGTTTATTCTGCAAAGGGATATTCGGGAGCGCTTTGAGGCTTATGGTGAAAAAGGAAATATCTTCAGATAGAAACTGGGAGAAACTTTCCGAGGAGCTGCTTTGTGACGTGTGCATTCCACTCACAGAATTATACATTTCTTCTTATAGAGGATTGGGGAATCCCTTTTGGAGAAAAAGCTGTCAAGGGATATTTGGGAGCCTAGGGACTACTATGGTAAAAAGGAAATATCCTCAGACAGAAACTGGAAAGAAGATTTCTGTGAAACTGCTTTGTGATAGATATGTTTATTCATCTCACATCTCAAAACTTTCCTTATATTACACAGTTTGAAAACTCCCTCAGGGACGGATCCATGAAGGGATATTCAGGAGCACATTCAGGCCTACAGTGAAATACGAAATATCTTCAGATAAAAACTGGAGAGAAGCTTTCTGAGATACTGCTTTGTGATGTGTGCATTCCACTCAGGAAGTTATACCTCTTTTCTCATAAGACAGTGTTTGAAGATTGTTTCTGTAAAACTGAAAAAGTAATATTTCGGAGCGCATGGAAGACTATGGCATAAAGTGAAATATCCTGAAATAAAATCCAGAAAGAAGCGTTCCAACAAACTGCTCTCTGATATGTGCATTTAGCTCACAGAGGCAAAGCTTACTTTACATTGCCTAGTTTGGAAAATTTGTCTTTGAGGGATCTGTGAAGGGATATTAAGTGGCGCACGGGGCCTGTGGTGAGCAAGGAAACGTCTCTCAATGAAAACTGGAGAGAAGCTTTCTGAGCAAATGCTTTGTGATGTGTGTATTCACATCATAGAGTTAAACCATTCTTTGGATTGAGCAGGTTGAAATCACTGTTTTTGTGGAATCTGAGGAAAAATATTTCAGAATGCTCCTTAGAATATGGAGAAAGAAATATCCTCAGATAATATCCAGAAGGAAGCTTTGTGTGAAACTGCTCTGCGTCATCTTAATTAATCTCGCTCAGTTAAGCCTCTTTTTTCATTGAGCAGTTTTCTAACCCTGTTTATGTTTAGCCTGTGAAGGGTTGTTCGGGAGCACTTTGAGGCTTATGGTGAAAGAGGAAATATGTTCAGACCGAAACTGGAGAGAAGCTTTCTGAGGAAATACTTTGTGACGTGTGCATTCCACTCAGAGTGTTATACCTCTCTTCTCATACAGCATCAGGGAAACCCTTTTGAAGAAAAAGGTACCAAGTGATATTTGGGAGCATGTTGATGCCTATGGTGAAAAGAGAAATAGCCTCAGACAAACACTGGAAAGAAGCTTTCTATGAAACTGCTGTGTGATATGTGTATTCTTCTCACATAGATAAAGCTTTCTTTACATTACACAGCTTCGAAACTCGGTCATGGATGGATCCACGAAGGGACATTTGGGAGCACATTCAGGATTATTGTGAAAAAGGAAATATCTTCAGATAAAAACTGAAAAGAAGCTTTCTGTGAATCTACTTTTTGCTATGTTTATTCCTATAACATAGAGAAAGTTTTCTTTATATTACACAGCTTGGAAACTCCGTCATGGATGGATCCACGAAGGGATATTTGGGATCACATTCAGTCCTACAGTGAAAAATGAAATATCATCACAGAAAAACTGGAGAGAAATTTTCTGAGAAAGTGCCTGGTGATGTGTGCATTCCACTGAGGGAGTTATAACTTTCCTCTCATAAGGCACTGTTTGAACACTATTCCTGTAAAACAAAAAAGTGATATTCGGACCACATTGAAGACTATGGCAAAAAGTGAAATGTTGTCAAATAAAGCCCAGAAAGAAGCATTCCAAGAAACTGCTCTCTGACATGTCCATTCACTTCACAGAGTTAAGTCTTACTCTACATTTCCCAGTTTGGAAAGTCTCTCTATGAGGATTCTGCAAAGGGATATTAAGTGGCAATTGGAGGTCTGCGGTGAGCAAGGAAATGTCTTTCATTGAAAATTGGAGAGAAGCTTTCTGAGCAACTGCTTTGTGATGTGTGTATTCATCTCATAGAGTTAAATCATTCTTTGGAATGAGCAGTTTGAAATCACTCTTCCTGTGGAACGTGAGAAAGGACATTTGGGAACGTTCTTTAGAATATCCTGACAAAGAAATACCCTCCGATAAAAACCAGAAGGAAGCTTTCTGTGAAACTGCACTGTGGCACGTGAATTCCACTCACATAGTTAAGCTTCTGTTTTCATTGAGCAGTATTCTAACACTGTTTATGTTTAGTCTGTGAAGGATTATTCTGGAGTGCTTTGAGGGTTATGGTGAAGAAGGAAATATCTTCAGATAGAAACTGGAGAGAAGCTTTCCTAGGAGCTGCTTTGTGACGTGTGCATTCCACTCACAGAATTATACCTTTCTTCTCATAGAGGATTGGGGAATCCCTTTTGGAGAAAAAACTACCAAGGGACATTCGGGAGTATAAAGACGGCTATGGTGAAAAAGGAAATATCCTCAGACAAAAATTGGAAAGAAGCTTTCTGTGAAACTGTTTTGGGATAGATATGTTTATTCATCTCACATAGATAAAACCTTCTTTATGTTACGCAGTTTGGAAATTGCATCATGGACGGATCCACGAAGGGACATTCGGGAGCACGTTCAGGACTATGATGAAAAAGGAAATATCTTCAGATAAAAACTAGAAAGAAGCTTTCTGTGAATCTTTTCTTTTCCATGTTCATTCATTTCACATAGATAAAGTTTTCTTTACATTACGTAGCTTGGAAACACCATCATGGACGAATCTGCCAACTTACATTCAGGAGCACCTTCAAAACTATGGTAAAAAGGAAATATATTCAGATAAAAATTGGAGAGAAGTTTCTGAGAAACTGTTTTGTGATATGTGCATTCCATTGGGAAGTTATACCTCTTTTCTCATAAGGCAGTGTTTGAACACTCTTCTTGTAAAACTGAAAAAGTGATATTTCAGAGCACATTGAGGACTGTGGAGAAGAGTGAAATATCCTCAAAAGAAAAAAAAAAAAAAAACACAGAGAGAAGCGTTCCAAGAAACTGCTCCCTGATATATGCATTCATTTCACAGAGTTAAAGCTTACTCTATGTTGCCCAGTTTGGAAACTCTGTCTTTGAGGAATCTGTGAAGGGATATTAAGTGGCGTCTGGAGGCTTCTGGTGAGCAAGGAAACGTCTTCCGATGAAAACTGGGGAGAAGTTTTCTGAGCAACTACTTTGTGATGTATGTATTCATCTCATAGAATTCAACCATTCTTTTTATTGAGCAGTTTGAAATCATTGTTTTTGTAGAATCTGAGGAAGGACATTTGGGTAACCTCCTTAGAATATGGAGAAAGAAATATCCTCAGGTAAAATCCAGAAGGAAGCTTTCTGTGAAACTACTCTGTGTCGTCTTAATTCCTCTTGCTCATTTAAGCCTCTTTTTTCATTGAGCAGTTTTCTAACCCTGTTTATGCTTAGCGTAAAAATGGATATTCAGGAGCGCTTTGAGGCATACAGTGAAAAACGATGTATGTTCAGAGCAAAAATGGGGAGAAGCTTTCCAAAGAAATGCTTTATGACGTGTGAATTTCACTCACAGTGCTATATCTCTCTTCTCATACAGCATCGGGGAAACCCTTTTGTAAAAAAAGGTACCAAGTGATATTCGGGAGCATGTTGATGCCTATGGTGAAAAGGGAAATAACCTCAAATAAAAACTGGAAAAAAGCTTTCTATGAAACTGCTTTGTGATATGTGTATTCATCTTACATAGATAAAGCTTTCTTTACACTACACAGCTTGGAAACTCTGTCATGGACGGATCCGCAAAGGGACATTGAGGAGCACATTCAGGCCTATGGTGAAAAAGGAAATATCTTCAGATAAAAACCGGAAAGAAGCCCTCTATGAGTCTACTTTTTGCTATGTTTATTCCTCTCACATACATAAAGCTTTCTTTGCGTTACTCAGCCTGGAAACTCCATCATGGAGAGATCTGTGGAGGGACATTCAGGAGCACATTCAGGTCTATGGTAAAAAAGGAAATATCTTCAGATAAAAACTGGATATAAGCTTTCCATGAAACTGCTTTTTGCTAGGTTTATTAATCTCACATAGATAAAGCTTTCTTTACATTGCGTAGCTTGCAAATTCCATCATGGATGGAACCGCGAAGGGATATTTGGAATCACATTTCGGATTATGGTGAAAAAGGAAATATCGTTAGATAAAAACTGGAGAGAAGCTTTCTGAGAAACTCCTTGGTGATGTGTGCCTTCCACTCGGGGAGTTGTACCTTTCCTCTCATAAGGCACTGTTTGAACACTGTTCCTGTAAAACTAAAAAAGTGATATTCGGACCGCATTGAAGACTATGCTGAAAAGTGAAATGTCGTCATATAAAACCCAGAAAGAAGCATTCCAAGAAACTGCTGTCTGACATGTCCACTCATCGCACAGAGCTAAAGTTTACTCTACATATCCCAGTTTGGAAAGTCTGTCTTTGAGGATTCTGTGAAGGGATATTAAGTGGCAACTGGAGGCCGGTGGTGAGCAAGGAAATGTCTTACGTTGAAAACTGGAGAGAAGGTTTCTGAACAACTGCTTTGTGATGTGTGTATTCATCTCATAGAGTTAAATCATTCTTTGGATTCAGCAGTTTGAAATCACTGTTTCTGTGGAATCTGAGAAAGGACATTTGGGAATGCTCCTTAGAATATCCTGAAAAAGAAATAACCTCAGATAGAAACCAGAAGGAAGCTTTCTGTGAAACTGCCCTGGGTCGTGTAAATTCTGCTCACAGAGTTAAGCTTCTCTTTTCATTGAGCAGTATTCTAACACTGTTTTTGTTTAGTCTGCCAACTAGATGTTCAGGAGCGCTTTGAGGTTTACAGTGAAAAAGGAGATATCTTCAGATAAAAACTGGATAGAAGCTTTCTGAGAATCTGCTTTGTGATGTGTGTATTCCATTCAGGGAGTTACACCTCTTTTCTCATAGAACAGTGTTGGAACACTGTGCCTGCAATACCGTATAAGTAATATTTCGGAGCGCATTGAGGACTATGGAGAAAAGTGAAATACCGTCAAATAAAACCCAGAAAGAACTGTTCCAAGAAACTGCTCTCTGACATGTGCATTAATTTCAGAGACTTAAAGCTTACTCTATATTTCCCAGTTAGGAAAGTCTGTCTTTGAGGATTCTGGGAAGGGATATCAAGTGGCCACTGGAGGCAGGTGGCGAGCCAGGAAATGTCTTCCATTGAAAATTGGATAGAAGCTTTCTGATCAACTCTTTTGTGATGTTTGTATTTATCTCATAGAGTTGAATCATTCTTTGGATTGAGCAGTTTGAAATCACTCTTTCTGTGAACCTGAGAAAGGACATTTGGGAGTGCTCTTCAGAATATGCTGAAAATGAAATACCCTCAGATAAAAACCAGAAGGAAGCTTTCTATGAAACTGCTCTGTGTTGTGTGAATCCCACTTGCACCATTAAGCTTCTCTTTTCATTGAGCAGTAGTCTAACACTGTTTTTCTGACTCTGTGAAGGGATATTTGGGAGTGCTTTGAGGCTTATGGTGAAAACTGAAATATCTTCAGATAGAAACTGGAGAGAAGCTTTCCGAGGAGCGGGTTTGTGACGTGTGTATTGCACTCACAGTTATACCTTTCTTCTCATAGAGGATTGGGGAATCCCTTTTGGAGAAAAAGCTACCAAGGGACACTCGGGTGTATAGGGACGGCTATGGTGAAAAAGGAAATATTCTCAGACAAAAACTGGAAAGAAGCTTTCTGTGAAACTGCTTTGTGATAGATATGTATAATCTTCTCACATAGATACAACTTTCTTTATAATATGCAGTTTGGAACCTTAGTTATGGAAAGATCTTCGAAGCGACATTCGGGAACACATTCAGGTGTATGGTGAAAAAGGAAATATCATCAGATAAAAACTGAAAAGAAGCGTTCTGTGATTCTGTTTTTTGCTATGTTTATTCATCTCCCATAGAAAAAGTTTCTTTACATTATGCAGTTGAAAACTCCGTCATGGATGGATCCACAAAGGGATACTCGGGATCACATTCAAGACTATCATGAAAAAGGAAATGTCTTCCGATGAAAACTGGAGAGAAGCTTTCTGAGCAACTGCTTTGTGAGCTGATGTTTGTATTCATCTCATAGAGTTAAATGATTCTTTGGATTGAGATGTTTGAAATCACTGTTTCTGTGGAATCTGAGGAAGGATATTTGGGAATGCTCTTTGGAATATGGAGAAAGAAATACCTTCTGAGAGAAACCAAAAGGAAGCTTTCTTTGAAACTGCTGTATGTCATGTGAAATCCTCTCCCTCAGTTAAGCTTCTCTTTTCATTCAGCAGTTTTCTAACACTGTTTGTGTTTTGCGTGTGAGAGGATATTGGGGAACACCTTGAGGCTTACGGTGAAAAGGAAATATGTTCAGATAGAAACTGGAAAGAGGCTTTCCGAGGAATTGCTTTGTGACCTGTGCATTCCACTCACAGTGTTATACCTCTCTTCTCATACAGCATCGGGAAACCCTTTTGGAGAAAAAGGCACCAAGTGATATTCAGGAGCTTATTGACACCCATGGTGAAAAGGGAAATAGCCTCAGACAATAACTGGAAAGAAGCTTTCTGTGAAACTGCTCTGTGATATGTGTATTCATGTCACATAGATTAAGCTTTCATTACATTATGCAGCTTGGAAACTCTGTCAAGGGCAGATCTGCAAAGAGACATTCGGGAGCACATGCAGGAATGTGGTAAAAAGGAAATAACTTAAGATAGAAACTGGAAAGAAGCTTTCTGTTAATCTGCTTTTTGCTGTGTTTATTCATCTCACATAAATAAATCTTTCTTTACATTACTGAGCTTGGAATCTCCATCATGGATGGATCCGCGATGGGATATTCGAGATTACATTCAGGAGTATCGTGAAAAAGGAAATATCTTTAGATAAAAACTGGAGAGAAGCTTTCTGAGAATCTGCTTTGTGATGTGTGCATTCATCTCATAGAGTTAAATCATTCTTTGGATTGAGCAGTTTGAAATCAATGTGGAACTGGAGAAAGGACGTTTGGGAATGCTCTTTAGAATATGGTGAACAAGAAATACCCTCAAATAAAAACCGGAAGGAAACCTCTGAAACTGCTCTGTGTTGTGTGAATTCCACTCGCAGAGTTAAGCTTCTATTTTCATTGAACAGTATTTTAACACTGTTTTTGTTTAGTCTGTGAAGGGATATTCAGGAGCACTTTGAGGCTTATGGTGAAAACGGAAATATCTTCAGATAGAAACTGGAGAGAAGTTTTCTGAGGAGCTACTTTGTGATGTGGGAATTTCACTCACCGAGTTACACCTTTCTTCTCATAGAGGGTCGGGGAATCCCTCTTGGAGAAAAAGCTATCAAGGGGCATTCAGAAGTATGGACGGCTATGGTGAAAAAGGAAATATCCTCAGACAAAAAGGGGAAAGAAACTTTCTGTGAAACTGCTTTGTGATAGATATGTTTATTCATCTCACATAGATAAAACTTTCATTATATTACATGGTTTGGAAACTCCATCATGGACGGATCAGTGAAGGAACATTCGGGAGCACATTCACGTCTGCTTGAACAGTTAACCTACACTTTTCATTGAACAGTATTCTACCACTGTTTTTGTTTAGTCTGTGAAGGGATATTTGGGAGCACTTTGAGGCTTACAATTAAAAAGGAAATATCTTCAGATACAAACTGGAGAGAAGCTTTCAGAGCAGCTGCCTTGTGACGTGTGCATTGCACGCTCAGAATTATACCTTTCTTCTCATAGAGGATTGGGGAATCCCTTTTGGAGAAAAAGCTACCAAGGGACATTCGGGAGTATAGGGATGGCTATGGTGAAAAAGGAAATATCCTCAGACAAAAACTGGAAAAAAGATTTCTGTGAAACTGCTTTGTGGTAGATATGTTTATTCATCACACATAGATAAAACTTTCCTTATATTATGCAGTTGGGAAACTCCATCATGGACGGATCCACAAAGGGACATTCGGGAGCACATTCAGCTCTATGGTGAAAAAGGAAGTATCTTGAGATAATAACTAGAGAGAAATTTTCTGAGAAACTGCTTTGTGATGTGTGCATTCCACTCTGGGAATTACACCTCTCTTCTACTAAAGCAGTGTTTGAACACTGTTCCTGTAAAACAGAAAATGTGATATTGAAGCGCATTGATGACTATGGCGAAAAGTGAAATATCCTCAAATAAAACCCAGAAAGAAGCATTCCAAGAAACTGTTCTCTGATATGTGCTTTCATTTCACAGAGTTAAAGCTTTCTCTATGTTGTCCAGTTTAGAAACTGTCTTTCACGAATTTGCGAAGGGATATTAAGTTGCGTCCAGAGGCTTGTGGTGAGCAATGAAATGTCTTCCGATGAAAATTAGAGGAAACTTTTCTGAGCAACTGATTTGTGATGTGTGTATTCATCTCATGGTGTAAAACCATTCTTTGGATGGAGCAGTGTGAAATCACTGCTTCTGTGGAATCTGATTAAGGACATTTGGGAATGCTCTTTAGAATATAGAGAAAGAACTATCCTCAGATAAAAACCAGAAGGAAGCTTTCTGTGAAATTGCTATGTGTCGTGTGAATTCCTCTCACTCAGTTAAGCTTCTCTTTTCATTCAGCAGTTTTCTAATGCTGTTTATGTTTAGCATGTGAAGGCATATTCGGGAGCACTTTGAGGCCTATGGTGAAAAAGGAAACATGTTCAGATAGAAACTGGAGAGAAACTTTCCGAGGAACTGCTTTGTGACAGGTACATTTCACTCACAGAGTTATACCTTTCTTTTCATAGAGGATTTGGGAATCCCTTTTGGAGAAAAATCTACCAAGGGACATTCGGAAGTATATGTATGGTTATTGTGAAAAAGGAAATATCCTCAGAGAAAAACTGGAAAGAAGCTTTCTGTGAAACTGCTTTGTGATATATATATATTTATTCATCTCACATAGATAAAACTTTCTTCATATTACATGGTTTGGAAACTCTGACATGGATGGATCCGCGAAGGAAAATTCAGGAGCACATTCAGGCCTATGGTGAAAAAAGAAATATCTTCAGATAAAAACTGGAGAGAGGCTTTCCGAGAAACTGCTTTGTGATGTGTGTATTCCCCTCAGGGATTTATACCTCTTTACCTTAAAGCAGTGTATGAACAACAATCCTCTAAAATCAAAAAAGTGATATTTTGGAGCACATTGAAGACTATGGAGAAAAGTGAAATATCCTCAAATAAAACTCAGAAATAAGCATTTTAAGAAACTTTTCTCTGACATGTGCATTCGTTTCAGAGAGTTAAAGCTTACTCTACATTTCCCAGTTTAAAAAGTCTGTTCTTAAAGAATCTGTGAAGGGATATTGAGTGGCACCCGGAGGTCTGTGGTGAGTAAGGAAATGTCTTCCATTGAAAACTGGAGAGAAGCTTTCTGAGCAATTTCTTTGTGATGTATGCATTCATCTCACGGAGTTAAATCATTCTTTGGATAGAGTAGTTTGAAATCCCTGTTTCCGTGGAATCTGTAAAAGGACATTTGGGAACGCTCTTTAGACTATGCTGAAAAAGAAATACCCTCCGATAAAAACCAGAAGAAAGCTTTCTGTGAAACTGCTCTGTGTCGTGGGAATTCTGCTCACACAGTTAAGCCTCTCTTCTCATTGAGCAGCATTCTAACACTGTTTTTGTTTAGTCTGCGATGGGATATTCAGGAGCACTTTGAGGCTTACGGTGAAAACGGAAATATCTTCAGATAGAAACTGGAGAGAAGCTTTCCGAGGAGCTGCTTTGTGCTGTGTGCATTCCACTCACAGAGTTAAACCTTTCTTTTCATGGAGGATTGGGGTATCCCTTTTGCAGAAAAAGCTACCAGGGACATTCGGGAGTATAGGGACGGCTATGATGAAAAAGGAAATATCCTCAGACAAAAACTGGAAAGAAGATTTCTGTGAAACTGCTTTGTGATAGATATGTTTATTCATCTCATATAGATAAAACTTTCCTTATATTATGCAGTCTGCAAACTCTGTCATCAACGGATCTGCGAATGGACATTTGGGAGCACATTCAGGCCTATGGTAAAAAAAGAGATATCTTGAGATAAAAACTGAGAGAAGCTTTCTGAGAAACTGTTCTGTGATGTGTGCATTCCACTCAGGGAGTTGTACCTCCTTTCTCTCAAGGCAGTGTTTGAACACTGTTCCTGTAAAACTGAAAAAGTAATGTTTCAGAGTGCATGGAAGACTATGGCGAAAAGTGAAATATCCTGAAATAAAACAGAAAGAAGCGCTCCAAGAAACTGCTCTCTGACATGTACATTCATTTCAGAGACTTAAAGCTTACTCTACATTTCCCAGTTTGGAAAATCTGTCTCAGGATTCTGCGAAGGGATATTAAGTGGCTCCCAGAGAACTGTGGTGAGCAAGGAAATGTCTTTCATTGAAAACCGGAGAGAAATTTTTGAGCAGCTGCTTTGTGAAGTGTGTATTATTCTCATACAGTTAAATCATTCTTTGGATTGAAGAGTTTGAAATCACTGTTTCTGTGGAACCTGAGAAAGAAATTTGGGAATGCTCTTTAGAATATGCTGAAAAAGAAATACCCTCAGATAAAAAACAAAAGGAATCTTTCTGTGAGACTACTGTGAGTCGTGTGAATTCCACTCACACAGCTCAGCTTGTCTTCCCATTGAGCAGTATTCTAACACTGTGTTTAGTCTGCGAAGGGATATTCGGGAGCGCTATGAGGCTTAAAGTGAACATGGAAATATCCTCAGATGGTAAGTGTATAGAAGCTTTCAGAGGAGCTGCTTTGTGACGTGTGCATTTCACTCAAAGAGTTATACCTTTCTTTTCATAGAGGATTTGGGAATCCCCTTTGGAGAAAATCTACCAAAGGACATTCGAGAGTATATGTAAAGTTATTGTGAAAAAGGAAATATCCTCAGATAAAAACTGGAAAGAAGATTTCTGTGAAACTGCTTCATATATATATATATATATGAATATATATATATATGAATATATATATATTCATCTCACATAGATAAAACTTTCTTTAGATTACACAGTTTGGAAACTCCGTCATGGACAGATCCGTGAAGGGAAATTCAGGAGCACAGTCAGTCCTATGGTGAAAAAGGAAATATCTTCAGACAAAAACTGGAGAGAGGCTTCCTGAGAAACTGCTTGGTGATGTGTGCATTCCCCTCAGGGAGTTATACCTCTTTTCCATAAGGCTGTGTATGAACACCATTCCTGTAAAACTGAAAAAATGATATTTCAGAGCACATTGAAGACTATGGTGAAAGTGAAATATCCTCAAATAAAACCCAGAAAGAAGCGTTCCAAGAAACTGCTCTCTGACATATGCATTCATTTCACAGAGTTAAAGCTTTCTCTACATTGTCCAGTTTGGAAACTCTGTCTTTGAGGAATCTTCGAAGGGATATTAAGTGGCGACCAGAGGCCTGTGGCGAACATGGAAATATCTTCCATTGAAAACTGGAGAGAAGCTTTCTGAGCAACTGTTTTGTGATGTGTGTATTCATCTCATGAAGTTAAATCATCCTTTGGAATGAACAGTTGGAAATCCCTGTTTCTGTGGAATCTGTGAAAGGACATTTGGGAATCTTCTTTAGAATATGCTGAAAAAGCAATACCCTCAGATAAAAACCAGAAGTAAGCTTCCTGTGAAACTGCTCTGGATTGTGTGAATTCCACTCGCACAGTTAAGCTTCTCTTTTCATTGAACTGTATTACACCATTGTGTTTGTTTTGTCTGCGAAGGGATACTCGGTCACGCTTTGTGGTTTATGGTGAAAACGGAAATATCTTCAGATAGAAACTGGAGAAAAGTTTTCTGAGGAGCTGCTTTGTGACGTGCGCATTCCACTCACTGAGTTATACCTTTCTTTTCATGGAGGATTAGGGAATCCCTTTTGGAAAAAGGCTACCAGGGGACATTCGGGAGTATATGGATGGCTACGGTGAAAAACGAAATACACTCAGACAAAAACTGGAAAGAAGATTTCTGGGAAACTACTTTATGATAGATATATTTATTCATTTCACATAGATAAAACTTTATTTATATTATGTAGTTTGGAAACTCCATCATGTTTGGTTCCGCGAAGGGACATTCGGGATCACATTCAGGCCTACGGTGAAAAAAGAAATCTCTTCAGATAAAACTGAAGAGAAGCTTTCTGAGAAACTGCTTTGTGACGTGTGCATTCCACTCACAGTGTTATACCTCTCTTCTCATACAGCATTGCTTAAATACTTTTGGAGATAAAGGTACCAAGGGATATTTGGGATCATATTGATGCATATGTAGAAAAGGGAAATAGCCTCAGACAAAAACTGGAAAGAAGCTTTCTATGAAACTGCTCTGTGCTAGGTGTATTCATCTCACATAGATAAAAGTTTCTTTACATTACGCTGCTTGGAAACTCTGTCATGGATGGATCCATGAAGGGACATTTGGGAGCACATTCAGGACTATGGTGAAAAAGGAAATATCTTCAGATAGAAACTGGAAAGAAGCTTTCTGTGGATCTGCTTTTCGCAATGTTCATTCATCTCATATAGATAAAGCTTTCTTTACCTTATGCAGCTTGGAAACACTGTCATGGACAGTTCAGCTAAGGGACATTCGGGAGCACATTCAACATTCAGGGGAAAATCAAAATATCTTCAAACAAAAACCGGAGAGATTTCTGAGATACTGCTTTGTGATGTGTGCATTCCACTCAGGGTGTTATACCTGTTTTCTCATAAGGCAGTGTTTGAACACTGTTCTTGTAAAACTGAAAAAGTGATATTTTGGAATGTATTGAGGACTATGGCGAAAACTGAAATATCCTCAAATAAAAGCCAGAAAGAAGCCTTCCAAGAAACTGCTCTCTAATGTGTGTATTCACGTCACAGAGTTAAAACTTACTCTACATTGCCCAGTTTGGAAACTCCGTCTTTGAGAAATCTGCGAAGGGATATTAAGTGACACCCTGGGCCTGTGGTGATCAAGGAAATGTCTTTCGTTGAAAACTGGAGAGAAGCTTTCTGAGCAGCTGCTTTGTGATGTGTGTATTCATCTCATAGTGGTAAATCATTCTTTGGATTGAGCAGTTTGAAATCACTGTTTCTGTGGGACCTGAGAAAGGAAATTTGGGAACACTCTTTAGAATATGCTGAAAAAGAAATAATTCAGAAAAAAACAGAAGCAAAATTCCTCTGAAACAGCTCTGTGTCATGTGAATTCCACTCACCCAGTTGAGCTTCACTTTTCATTGAGCAGTTTCCTAACACTGTTTATGATTAGCATGAGTAGGGATATTCGGGAACACTTTGAGGCTTACAGTGAAAATGGAAATATGTTCTGATAGAAACTGGAGAGAAGCTTTCCGAGGTGCTGCTTTGTGACGTGTGCATTCCACTCACAGTGTTATACCTCTCTTCTCATACAGCATCTGGGAAACCCTTTCTATGAAACTGTTCTTAGATGTATGTATTCATCTCACATAGGTAAAACTTTCTCTGCATTTCACAGCTTGGAAACTCCGGCATGGATGGAACCGTGAAGGGATATTCGGGAACACATTCAGGACTATGGTGAAAAAGCAAATATCTTCAGATAAAACTGGAAAGAAGCATTCTGTGAAACTGCTTTTTGCTATGTTTATTCATCTCACTTAGGTAAAGCTTCCTTTACATTATGCAGCATGGAAACTGCGTCATGGATGGATCCGTGAAGGGATATTCGGGATCACATTCAAGCCAATGGTGAAAAAGCATATATCGTCAGATAAAAACAGGAGAGAAGCTTTCTGAGAAACTGCTTGGTGATGTGTGCATTCCACTCAGGGAGTTATGCCTTCATTCTCATAAGGCACTATTTGAACACTGTTTCTGTAAAACTAAAAAGGTGATATTCGGAGCACATTGAAGACTAGGGGGAAAAGTGAAATGTCATCCAATGAAACACAAAGAAGCATTTGAAGAAACTGTTCTCTGACATGTCCATCCATTTCACAGAGTTAAAGCTAACTCTACATTTCCCAGTTTGGAAAGGTGGTCTTTGAGGATTCTGCAAAGGGATATTAAGTGGCAAGTGGAGGCCTGTGGCAAGCAAGGAAATGTCTTCCACCGAAAATTTGAGAGAACTTTTCTGAGCATCGTTTTGGTGATGTTTGTATTCATCTCATAGAGTTAAATCATTCTTTAGATTGAGCAGTTTGAAATCACTGTTTCTGTGGAATCTGAGAAAGGACATTTGGGAACGCTCTTTAGAATATTCTGAAAAAGAAATAAGCTCAGATAGAAACCAGAAGGAAACTTTCTGTGAAACTGCTCTGGGTTGTTTTAATTCCGCTTGCACAGTTAAGCTTCTCTTTTCATTGAGCAGTATTCTAACACTGTTTTTCAGTTTGTGAAGGGATATTCAGGAGTTCTTAGAGGCTTATGGTGAAAAAGAAAATATATTCATATAGAAACTGGATAGAAGCTTTCCAATGAGCTGCTTTGTGACGTGTGCATTCCACTCACAGAATTATACCTTTCTTCTCATAGAGGATTGGGGAATCCCTTTTGGAGAAAAAGCTACCAAGGGACATTCCGAAGTATGTGGACCGCTATGGTGAAAAAGGAAATATCCTCAGAGATAAATTGAAAAGAAGGTTTCTGTGAAACTGCTTTGTGATAGATATGTTTATTCATCTCACATAGATAAAACTTTCCTTATATTACACAGTTTGGAAATACCGTCATGGACAGATCTGTGAAGGGAGATTCAGGAGTACATCAGGCCTATGATGAAAATGGAAATATCTTCAGATTAAAACTGGAGAGAAGCTTTTTGAGAAACTGCTTTGTGACAAGTGCATTCCACTTAGGGAGTTGTACCTCTTTTCTCATAAGGTAGTGTTTGAACACTGTTCCTGTAATACCGAAAAAGTGATATTACGGAGTGCATTGAAGACTATGGGAAATAGTGAAATATCCTCAAATAAAACCCAGAAAGAATTGTTCCAACAAAATGCTCTCTGATATTTGCATTTATTACACAGAGTTAAAGTTTACTCTACATGGCCCAGTTTGGAAACTCTGTCTTTGAAGAATCTGCGAAGGGACATTACTTACCTCCCGTAGGCCTGTTTTGAGCAAGGAAAACTGGAAAGAAGCTTGAAAACTGGAAAGAAGCTTTCTGAGCAGCTGCTTTGTGATGTGTGTAGTCTCCTCATAGAGTTAAACCATTCTTTGGATTAAGCAGTTTGAAATCACTGTTTCTGTGGAATCTGAGAAAGGACATATGGGAACGCTCTTTAGAATATGTTGAAAAAGAAATACCCTCAGGTAAAAACCAGAAGGAAGCATTCTGTGAGACTGCTGTGTGTCGTGTGAATTCCACTAACACAGTTCAGCTTCTCTTCTCATTGAGCAGTATTCTAACACTGTTTTTCTTTAGTCTGTGAAGGGATATTCGGGATCACTTTGAGGCTTATGGTGAAAACGGAAATATTTTCTGAAACAAACTGGAGAGAAGCTTTCTGAGGGGCTGCTTTTTGACTTTTGCAATCCACTCACAGAGTTATACCTTTCTTCCTATAGAGCAATGGAGAATATCTTTTGGAGAAAAAGCTACTATGGGATATTCGGGAGTTTATGGATCACTAAGGTGAAAAAGGAAATATCACCAGACAAATCTGAAAAGAAGCTTTCTGTGAAACTGCTTTGTGAGAGATATTCTTATTGATTTCACATAGATAAAAACTTTTTATATTACGCAGTTGGAAACTCTGTCATGGACGGATCCGCAAAGGCACATTCAGGAGCACATTGAGGCCAGTGGTGAAAAAGGAAATATCTTCAGATAAAAACAGGAGAGAAACTCTGAGAAATTGCTTTGTAATGTGTGTATTCCTCTCAGGTAGTTATACCTCTTTTCTCATAAGGCAATGTTTGAACACTGTTCCTGGAAAACCGAAAAAGTTATATTTTGGAGTGCTTTAAATACTATGGCAAAAAGTGAACTATCCTCAAATAAAACCCAAAAAGAAGCGATACAAGACAATGCTCTCTCATATGTGCGTTTATTTCACAGAGGTAAAGCTTACTTTACGTTGCCCAGTTTGGAAACTCTATCTTGAGGTATCTGCAAAAGTATATTAATTGGTGTCCAGAGGCCAGTCGTGAGCAAGGAAATGTCTTCCGTTGATAACTGGAGAGAAGCTTTCTGAGCAACTGCTTTTTGACGTTTGTATTTATCTCATGGAGTTAAATTATTCTTTGGATTGAGCAGTTTGAAATCACTGTTTCTATGGAATCTGAGGAAGGACATTTGGGATCACTCTTTGGAATATGGAGAAAGAAATATCCTCAAGTAAAAACCAGAAGGAAGTTTTCTGTGAAACTGCTCTGTGTGGTCTTCATTCCTCTCACTCAGTTAAGCCTCTCCTTTTATTGAGCAGTTTTCTAACCCTATTTATGTTTAGGGTGCGAAAGGATTTTCGGGAGCCCTTTGAGGTTTATGGTGAAAAAAGAAATATGTTCAGATAGAAATGGGAGAGATGTTTTCCGATGAACCACTTTGTGAAGTGTGCATTCCACTCACAGTGTTTTACCTCTCTTCTCATACAGCATTGGGGAAACCCTTTTGGAGATAAAGATACCAAGTGATATTCGGGAGCATATTGATGCCAATGGTGAAAAGGGAAAAGCCTCAGAAAAAAACTGGGAATAAGCTTTCTGTGAAACTGCTCTGTGATATGTGTATTCATCTCACATAGATAAGGCATTCTTTGCATTACGCAGCTTGGAAACCCTGTCACGGTTGGATCCGCAAAGGGACATTTGAGTTCACGTTCAGGCCTATGGTGAAAAAGGAAATATCTTCAGATAAAAACTGGAGAGAAGTTTCTGAGAAACTGCTATATGATGCATACATTCCACTCACGGAGTTATACCTCTTTTCTCTTAAGACAATGTTTGAACACTATTTCTGTAAAACTGAGAAAGTGATATTTTGGAGCACATTGAAGACTATGGCAAAAAGTGAAATATCCTCAAGTAAAACCTAGAAAGAATCATTCCAGGAAACAGCTCTCTGATATGTGCATTCATTTCCCAGAATTAAAGCTTACTCTACATTGCCCAGTTCTGAAACTCTGTCTTCGTGGAATCTGCAAAGGGATATTAAGTGATGCCTGGAGGCCTGTGGTGAGCAAGGACATATCTTCCGATGAAAACTGGAGGCAGGCCTCTGAGCAACTACTTTGTGATGGGTGTGTTCATCTCATAGAGTTAAAGCATGCTTTGTATTGAGCAGTATGGAATCACTATTTCTGTGGAATCTGAGGAAGGACATTTGGGAACGCTCATTAGCATATGGAGAAAGAAATATCCTCAGGTAAAATCCAGAAGGAAATTTTCTGTGAAACTGTGCTGTGTTGTCTTAATTCCTTTCACTCAGTTAGGCCTCTTTTTTCATTGAGCAGTTCTCTAACTCTGTTTATGATTAGCGTGTGAAGGGAGATTCGGGAGTGCTTTGAGGCTCACGGTGAAAAAGGAAATATGTTCAAACCGAAACTGGAGAGAAGCTTTCTGAGGAACTGCTTTGTGACGTGTGCATTCCACTCAAAGTGTTATACCTCTCTTCTCATACAGCATCAGGGAAACCCTTTTGGAGCAAAAGGTACCAAGTGATATTTGGGAGCATGTTGATGCCTATGGTGAAAAGGGAAAGCCTCAGACAAAAACTGGAAAGAAGCTTTCTATGCAACTTCTCTGTGATATGTGTATTCATCTCACATAGATAAAGCTTTCTTTACATTATGCAGCTTGGAATCTCTATCATGGACGGATCCACAAAGGGACATTCGAGAGCACATTCAACTATGGTGAAAAAGGAAATATCTCCAGATAAAAACTGGAAGGAAGTTTTCTGTGTATCTGCCTTTGGCTACATTTATTCATCTCAGATAGATAAAGTTTTCTTACATTACACAGCTTGGAAACTTCGTCATGGATGGATCCACGAAGGGATATTCTGGATCACATTCAGGCCTATGGCGAAAAAAGAAATATCGTCAGATAAAAACTGGAGAGAAGCTTTCTGAGAAACTGCTTGGTGATGTTTGCACTCCACTCAGGGTGTTATACATTTCTTCTAATAAGGCACTGTTTGAACACTGTTCCTGTAAAAATAAAAAAGTGATATTCAGAGCACATTGCAGACTACGGCAAAAAGTTAAATGTGGTCAAATAAAATCCAGATGGAAGCATTCCAAAACTGCTCTCAGTCATGACAATTCATTTCACAGAGTTAAAGCTTACTCTACATTTCCCAGTTTGGAAAGTCTGTTTTTGAGGATTCTGCAAAGGGATATTAAGTGGCAACTAGAGGCCTGTGGGAGCAAGGAAATGTATTCCATTGAAAACTGGAGAGAAGCTGTCTGAGCAACAGCTTTGTGATGTGTGTATTCATCTCATAGAGTTAAACTATAATTTGGACTGAGCAGTTTGAAATCACTCTTTCTGAGAAACCTGAGAAAGGACATTTGGGAACGCTCTGAAGAATATGCTGAAAAAGAAATACCCTCCGACAAAAACCAGAAGGAAGCTTTCTGTGAAACTGCTCTGTGTCATGTGAATTCCACTTGCACAGTTAAGCTTCTATTTTCATTGAGCAGTATTGTAACACTATTTAGTTTAGTCAGCTAAGGGATACTCGGGAGCACTTTGAGGCTCATTGTGGAAATGGAAAAATCTTCATATAGAAACTGGAGAGAAAATTTCTTAGGAGCTGCTTCGTGACATGTGCATTCACTCACAGAGTTATGCTTTTCTTCTCATAGAGGATTGGGGAATACTTTTGGAGAAAAAGCTACCAGGGGACATTTGGGATTATAAGGATGGCTATGGTGAAAAAAGAAATATCCTCAGACAAAAACTGGAAAGAAGCTTTCTGTGAAACTGCTTTGTGATAGATGTGCTTATTCATCTCACATAGATAAAACTTTCTTTCTAATACACATTTTTTAAACTTCGTCATGGACTGATTTGTGAAGGGACACTCAGGAGAACATTCAGGCCTACAGTGAAATAGGAAATATCTTCAGATAAAAACTGGAGAGAAGATTTCTGTGAAACAGCTTTGTGATGTGTGCATTTCACTCAGAAAGTTATACTTCTTTTCTCATAAGGCAGTGTCTGAACACTGTTCCTGTAAAACCGAAAAAGTGATATTTCAGAGCGTATTGAAGACTATGGCGAAAAGTGAAATATCCTCAAATAAAACCCAGAAAGAAGCGTTCCAAGAAACTGATCTCTGATATGTGCATTTATTTCGCGGAGTTAAAGCTTACTCTACGTTGCCCAGTTTGAAAGCTCTGTCTTTGAGGAATCTGTGAAGGCATATTAAGTGTCGCCCAGAGGGTTCTGATGAGCAAGGAATTGTCTTAAGATGAAAAATGGAGAGAAGCTTTCTGAGCAACTGCTTTGTGATGTGTGTATTCATCTTATAGAGTTAAACCATTCTTTGAGAAGTTTGAAATCACTGTTTTTGTGGTATCTGAGGAAGGACATTTGGGAACGCTCCTTAGAATATGGAGAAAGAAACATCCTCAGGTAAAATCCAGAAGGAAGATTTCTGTGAAACTGCTCTGTGTCACCTTAATTCCTCTCGCTCAGTTAAGCCTCTCTTTTCACTGAGCAGTTTTCTAACCCTGTTGATGTTTAGTGTGTGAAGGGATATTCAGGAGGGCTTTGAGGCTTCCGGTGAAAAAGGAAATATGTTCAGACCGAAACTGGAGAGAATGTTTCCGAGGAACTGCTTTGTGACGTGTGCATTCCACTCAAAGTGTTATACCTCTCTTCTCATACAGTATCGGGGAAGCCCTTTTGGAGAAAAACGTACAAGTGTTATTCGGGAGCATGTTGATGCCAATCGTGAAAAGGGAAATAGCCTTAGACAAAACCTGGGAAGAAGCTTTCTGTGAAACTGCTCTGTGTTATGTGTATTCATCTCACATAGATAAAGCTTTCTTTACATTACACAGCTTGGAACCTCTGTCATGGACGGATCCACGGAGGGACATTCGGGAGCACTTTCAGAACTATGGTGAAAACAAAATATCTTCAGATAAAAACTGGAAAGAAGCATTCTGTGAATCTGTTTTTTTCCTATGTTTATTCATCTCACATAGATAAAGCTTTCTGAATATTACACAGCTTGGAACCTCCATCATGGATGGATCTGTGAAGGGATATTTGGGATCATATTCGGGCCTATGGTGAAAAAGGAAATATCATCAGATAAAAACTGGAGAAAGCTCTCTGAGAAACTGCTTGGTGATGTGTGCATTTCACTCAGGGATTTATACCTTTTTTTCATAAGGCACTGTTGAACATTGTGCCTGTAAAACTAAAAAATTGATATTCGGAACACATTGAAGACTATGTCGGAAAGTGAAATGTCATCCAATAAAACCCAGAAAGAAGCATTCCAAGAAACTACTCTCTGACATGTTCGTTCACTTCACAGAGTTAAAGCATACTCTACATTTCCCAGATTGGAAAGTCTGTCTTTGAGGATTCTGCAAAGGGATATTAAATGGCAACCGAAGGCCTGCAACGAGCAAAGAAATGTCTTCCATTGAAAATTGGAGAGAAGCTTTCTGAGCAACTCTTTTGTGATGTTTGTATTCATGTTATAGAGTTAAATCTTTCTTTCAATTGAGCAGTTTCAAATCACTGTTTCTGTGGAATCTGAGAAAGGACATTTGGGAATGGTCTTTAGAATATCTTGAAAAGGAAATAACCTCAGATAGAAACCAGAAGGAAGCTTTCTGTGAAACTGCTTTGTGTTACATGAATTCTGCTCACACAGTTAAGCTTCTATTTTCATTGAGCAGTATTCTAACACTGTTTTTGTTTAGTCTGCGATGGGATATTCGGGAGCACTTTGAGGCTTATGGTGAAAAAGGAAATATCTTCAGACAGAAACTGGAGAGAAGCTTTCTGAGGAGCTACTTTGTGACGTGTGCATTCCACTCACAGAATTATACCATTCTTCTCATAAAGGATTGGGGAATCCCTTTTGGAGAAAAAGCTACCAAGGGACATTCAGGAGTATAGAGACGGCTATAGTGAAAAAGGAAATATCCTCAGACAAAAACTGGAAAAAAGATTTCTCTGAAACTGCGTTGTGATAGATATGTTTATTCATCTCACTTAGATAAAACTTTCCGTATATTACGCACTTTGGAAACTCCATCATGGATGGATCCATGAAGGGTCGTTGGGGGCACATTCAGGCCTATGGAGAAAAAGGAGATATCTTCAGATAAAAACTGAAGAGAAGCTTTCTGAGAAACTGCTTTGTGATCTGTGCATTCCACTCAGGGAGTTATACCTGTTTTCTCATAAGGCAGTGTTTGAACACTGTTCGTGTAACACTGAAAAAGCAATATTTCAGAGCACATGGAAGACTTGGCAAATAGTGAAATATCCTAAAATAAAACCCAGAAGAAGCATTCCAAGAAGCTGCTCTCTGACATGTGCATTCATTTCAGAGACTTAAAGCTTTCTCTATATTTCTCATTTTGGAATGTCTGTCTTTGAGGATTCTGCGAAGGGATATTAAGTGGCTCCCGGAGACCTCTGGCGAGCAAGGAAATGTCTTATGTTGAAAACGGGAGAGAAGCATTCTGCGCAACTGCTTTGTGATGAGTGTATTCATCTCATAGACTTTAATCATTCTTTGGATTGAGTGGTTTGAAATCACTCTTTCTGTAGAACCTGAAAAACGACATTTGGGAATGCTCTTAAGAATGTGCTGAAGAAGAAATACCTTCCGATAAAAACCAGAAGGAAGCTTTCTCTGAAACTACTCTGTATCTTGTGAATTCCACTCCCACAGTTAAGCTTCTGTTTTCATTAAGCAGTGTTCTAACACTGTTTAAGTTTAGTCAGCTAATGGATACTTGGGAGCCATTTGAGGCTTATGGTGAAAATGGAAATATCTTCAGATAGAAACTGGAGAGAAGATTTATAAGGAGCTGCTTTGTGACGTGTGCATTCCACTCACAGAGTTACATTTTTCTTCTCATAGAGTATTGAGGAATCCCTTTTGGTGAAAAAGCTACCAGGGGACATTCCGGAGTATATGGATGGCTATGGTGAAAAAGGAAATGTCCTCAGACGTAAACTGGAAAGAAGCTTTCTGTGAAATTGCTTTGTGATAGATATGTTTATCCACCTCACATAGATAAAACTTTCTTTCTATTACGTAGTATTGAAATGCCTTCATGGACGGATTCATGAAGGGACATTCTGGAGCACATTCAGGCCTATGGTGAGAAGGGAAATATCTTCAGAAAAAAACGCAGGAGAAACTCTGTGAAACTGCTTTGTGATGTGTGCATTCCACTCAGGCAGTTATACCTCTTTTTTCATAAGGCAGTGTTTGAACACTGTTCCTGTGAAACCGAAAAAGTGATATTTTGGAGCGCTTTAAAGACTATGATGAAAAGTGAACTATCCTCAATTAAAACCCAGAAAGAAGCATTCCAAAAAAATGCTCTCTTATATGTGCATTTATTTCACAGAAATAAAGCTTACTTTACGTTGCCCAGTTTGGAAACTCTCCCTTGAGGCATCTGCCAAGGGATATTAACTGGCACCCGGAGGCCTGTGGTGAGCAAGGAAATGTCTTCCCTTGAAAACTGGAGAGAAGCTTTCTGAGCAACTGCTTTGTGACGTGTGTATTCATCTCATGGAGTTAAATCATTCTTTGGATTGAGCAGTTTGAAATCACTGTTTCTATGAAATCTGAGAAAGGACATTTGGGAATGCTCTTTAGAATATGGAGAAAGAAATATCCTCAGATAAAATCCAGCAGGGAGCTTTCTGTGAAACTGCTCTGTATCATGTGAATTCCTCTCACTCAGATAAGCTTCTCTTTTCATTGAGCTGTTTTCAACCACTGTTCATGTTTAGCATGCGAAGGGATATTCAGGAGCACTTTGAGGCTTATGTTAAAAAAGTAAATATGTTCAGATATAAACTGGAGAGAAGCCTTTCGAGGACTGCTTTGGATTGTGTGCATTCCACTAACAGGGTTATACCTCTCTTCTCAGACAGCATTTGAGAAACTCTTTTGGAGGAAAAGGTACCAAGGGATATTTGGGGGCATATTAACGAATACGGTGAAAAGGGAAATAGATTCTGACTAAAACTGGAAAGAAGTTTTCTGTGACACTGCTCTGTGATATGTGTATTCATCTCACATACCTAAAGCTTTCTTTATGTTACGCAGCTTTGAAAGTCTGTCATGGACGGATCTGTGAAGGGACATTCGGAAGCACATTCAGGACTATGTTGAAAAAGGAAATATCTTCAAATAAGAACTGGAAAGAAGCTTTCTGTGAATCTGCTTTTTGCTACGTTTATTCATCTCACATTGATAAAGCTTTCTTTACATTACACAGCCTGGAAATTCTGTCATGGACGAATCTGCGAAGGGATATTTGGGAGTACATTCACGCCTATGTTGAAAATGGAAATATCTTTGAAAAAAAGAGGAGAGAAGCTTTCTGAGAAACTGCTTTGTGACTTGTGAATTCCACTCAGAGAGTTGTACCTCTTTTCTAATAAGGCAGTGTTTGAACACTGTTCGTGTAAAACTGAAAAAGTGATATTATGGAGCATATTGAAGACTATGACGAAAAGTGAAATATCCTCAAATAAAACCCAGAAAGAAGCATTCCAAGAAACTGCTCTCTGATATGTGCATTCATTACATAGAGTTAAAGTTTACTCTACATTGCCCAGTTTGGAAACTCTGTCTTTGAGGAATCTGTGAAGGAATATTAAGTGGCTCCCGGAGGCCTGTTTTGAGCAAGGAAAGGTCTTTTGTTGAAAACTGGAGAGAAGCTTTCTGAGCAGTTGCTTCATGATGTGTGTATTACTCTCATAGAATTAAATAATTCTTTGGATTGAAGAGTTTGAAATCACTGTTTCTATGAAATCTGAGGAAGGACATTTGGGAACACTCCTTATAATATGGAGAAAGAAACACCCTCAGATAAAAACCAGAAGGAAGCTTTCTGTGAAACTGCTGTGTGTTTTGTGAATTCCCCTCACTCAGTTAAGTTTCTCTTTTCATTGAGCAGTTTTCTAACATTGTTCATGTTTAGCGTATGAAGGGATATACGGGAGCACTTTGAGTCTTACGGTGAAAAAGAAAACAGGTTCAGATAGAAACTGGAGAGAAGCTTTCCGCGGAACTGCTTTGTGACGTGTGCATTCCACTCATAGTATTATATCTCTCTTCCCATACAGCATCGGGAAAACCCTTTCTGTGATACTGTTCTGTGATATGTGTATTCATCTCACATAGATAAAGCTTTCTCTACATTACAGCTTGGAAACTCTGTAATGGATGAATTCACGAAGGGATATTCGGGAGCACTTTCATTACTATGTTGAAAAAGGAAATATCTCAGATAAAAACTGGAAAGAAACTTTCTGTGAATCTGTGTTATGCTATGTTTATTCATCTCATATAGATAAAACTTTCTTTATATTACCCAGTTTGGAAAATATGTCATGGATGGATGTGCAACAATATATTCAAAAGTGCATTCAGGCCTATGGTGAAAAAGGAAATTTCTTCACAAAAAAACGGGAGAGAAGCTTTCTGAGAAACTGCTTTGTGATGTGTGTATTCCACTCAGGAAGTTATACCTCTTTTCTCATAAGGCAGTGTTTGAACACTGTTCCTGTAAAACGAAAAAGTGATATTTAGGAGCACATTGAAGACTCTGGCAAAAAGTGATATATCCTCAAATAAAACCCAGAAAGAAGTGTTCGTAGAAACTGCTCTTGGATATGTGCATTCATTTCACAGAATTAAAGCGTACTCTATATTGTCCAGTTTGGAAACTCTGTCTTTGAGGAATCTGTGAAGGGATATTAAGTCGTGCCTGGAGGCCTCTGGTGAGCAAGAAACGACTTCCAATGAAAACTGGAGAGAAACTTTCTGAGCAACTGCTTTGTGATGTGTGTATTCGTCTCATAGAGTTAAATCATTCTTTGGATTGAAGAGTTTGAAATCACTGTTTCTATGGAATCTGAGGAAGGACATTTGGGAACGTTCCTTAGAATATGGAGAAAGAAATATCCTCAAGTAAAATCCAGAAGGAAGCTATCTGTGAAACTGCTCTATGTCATCTTAATTTCCCTCGCTCAGTTAAGCCTCTGTTTTCACTGATTAGTTTTCTAACCCTGTTTATGTTTAGCGTGTGAAGGGATATTGGGGAGCGCTTTGAGACTTATGGTGAAAAAGTAAATATCTTTAGAAAGAAACTGGAGAGAACCTTTCCAAGGAGGTGCTTTGTGACATGTGCTTTCCACTCACAAAGTCATATGTTTTTTCTCATAGCGTATTGGGAAATCCATTTTGGAGGAAAATCTACCAGGGGACATTCACCATATGGAGGGCTACAGTGAAAAAGGAAATATTCTCAGGCAAAAACTGAAAGGAAGCTTTCTGTGTAAATGTTTTGTGATAGATATGTTTATGCATCTCACATAGACAAAACTTTTTTTACATTATGCAGATTGGAAACTCTGTCATGGATGGATCCGCAAAGGGATATTTGGTATCACCATCGGGCCTATGGTGAAAAAGGAAATATGTTCAGGTAGAAACTGGAGAGAAACTTTCCGAGAAACTGCTTGGTGATGTGTGCATTCCACTCAGGGAGTTATACGTCATTTCTCATAAGGCAGTGTTTGAACACTCTTCCTGTAAAACCGAAAAAGTAATATTTCTGAGCACATGGAAGACTATGGCAAAAAGTGAAATATCCAGAAATAAAACCCAGAAAAAAGCGTTCCAAGAAACTGTTCTCAAATATGCGCATTGAATTCACAGTGTTAAAGCTTACTCTACATTTCTCAGTTTGGAAAGTCTGTCTTTGAGGATTCTGCGAAGGGATATTAAGTGGTGACCGGAGGCCTGTGGCAAGCAAGGAAATGTCTTCCATTGAAAATTGGAGAGAAGCTTCCTGAGAAACCCTTTTGTGATGTTTGTATTCATCCCATAGAGGTAAATCATTCTTTGGATTAAGCAGTTTGAAATCACTGTTTCTGTGGAATCTGAGAAGGGACATTGGAGAATGCTTTTTAGAATATGGTGAACAAGAAATAACCTCTAATAGAAACCAGAAGGAAACTTTCTGTGAAACTGCTCTGTGTCACGTGAATTCCACTCGCACAGGTAAGCTTCTCTTTTCATTGAGCAGTATGCTAACACTGTTTTTGTTTAGTCTACAAAGGGATATTCGAGAGCGTTTTGAGGTTTATGGTGAAAAAGGAAATATCTTCAGATAGAAACTGGAGAGAAGCTTTCTGAGGAGCTACTTTGTGATGTGTGCATTTCACTCACTGAATTATACTTTTCTTCTCACAAAGGATTGTGAAATCCCTTTTGGAGAAAAAGCTACCAAGGGAAATTGGGAATATAGGCACAGCTATGATGAAAAAGGAAATATCCTCAGACAAAACCTTGAAAGAAGATTTCTGTGAAACTGCTTTGTGATAGATATGTTTATTCATCTCACATAGATAAAACTTTCCTTATATTATGCAGTTTGGAGACTCTGTCATTGACAGATCCAGGAAGGGATATTGGGGGACACATTCAGTCCTACGGTGAAAAAGGAGATAGCTTCAGATAAAAAGTGGATAGAAGCTTTCTGAAAAAATGCTTTGTGATGTGTACATTCCACTCAGGGAGTTATACCTTTTTTCTCATAATGCAGTGTTGGAACACTGTTCCTGTGAAACCAAAAAAGTAATATTTCGGAGCACATGGAAGACTATGGTGAAAAGTGAAATATCCTGAAATGAAACCCAGAAAGAAGCGTTCCAAGAAATTGCTCTCTGATGTGTGCATTCATTTCAGACAGTAAAGGTTGCTCTACATTTCCCAGTTTGGAAAGTCTGTCTTTGAGGATTCTGCGAAGGGATATGAAGTGGTGACCAGAGGCCTGTGGCGAGCAAGGAAATGTCTTCCGTTTATAATTGGAGAGAAGCTTTCTGAGCAACTGCTTTGTGATGTGTATATTCATCTCAGAGAGTTAAATCATTCATTGGATTGAGTAGTTTGAAATCACTCTTTCTGTGGGACCTGAGAAAGGAGATTTGGGAATGCTCTTAAGAATATGCTGAAAAAGAAATACCCTCCGATAAAAATCAGAAGGAAACTTTCTGTGAAACCACTCTGTGTCACGTGCATTCCACTTGCACAGTTAAATTTCTCTTTTCATTGAACAGTATTGCACCATTGTTTTTGTTTAGTCTGTGAAGGGATATTCGGGTGCGCTTTGAGGTTTATGGTGAAAACAGAAATATCTTCAGATAGAAACTGGAGAGAAGCTTTCCGAGGAGTTTTTTGTGACGTGCACATTCCACTCATGGAGTTCTACCTTTTTACTCAAAGAGGATTGGGGAATCACTTTTGGAGAAAAAGGTACTAAGGGACATTCAGGAGTACATGGACAGGTATGGTGAAAAAGGAATTATGCTCAAACAAAACCAGGAAAGAAGCTTTCTGTGAAACTGCTTTGTGATAGATATGTTTATTCATCTCACATACATAAAACTTCATATAATGCAGTTTGGAAACTCTGTGATGGACAGATCCACAAAGGAACATTCGGGAGCATATTCAGCACTATGGTGAAAATGAAAATATCTTCAAATAAAAACCGGAGAGAAGCTTTCTGAGAAACTGCTTTGTGATGTGTGCATTTCACTCAGGGAGTTATACCACTTACCTCATAAGGCAGTGTTTGAACACTGTTCCTGTAAAACCGAAAAGGTGATATCTCGAAGCCCATTGAAGACTATGGCGAAAAGTGAAATCTCCTCATATAAAACCCAGAAAGAAGCGTACCAAGAAACTACTCGCTGATATGTGCATTCATTTTACAGAGTTAAAGCTTACTCTACATTACCCAGTTGGAAACTCTGTCTTTGAGGAATTAGCGAAGAGATATTAAGTGGCGCCTGGAGGCCTGCGGTGGGCAAGGAAACTTCTTCCGATGAAAATTGGAGAAAAGCTTTCTGAAAACCTGCTTGGTGATGTGCGCATTCCACTCAGGGAGTTATACCTTTCTTCTCATAAGGCACTGTTTGAATACTGTTCCTATAAAACAAAAAAGTGATATTTGGAGCACATTGAAGACTTTGGCGAAGGGTGAAATGTCATCAAATAAAACCCAGAAAGAAACATTCCAAGAAACAGCTCTCTGACATTCCATTCATTTCACAGAGTTAAAGCTTACTCTACATTTCCCAGTTTGGAAAGTCTGTCTTTGAGAATTCCAGGAAGGGATATTAAGTGACAACCGGAGTCCTGTGGCGAGCAAGGAAATGTCTTCTGTTGAAAATTGGAGAGAAGCTTTCTGATCAACTCTTTTATGATGTTTGTATTCAGGTCATAGAGTTAAATCATTCTTTGGATTGAGTAGTTTGAAATCACTGTTTCTGTGGAATCTGAGAAAGGACAATTGGGAACATCCTTTAGAATATCCTGAAAAAGAAATAACCTCAGATAGAAACCAGAAGGAAGCTTTCTGTGAAACTGCTCTGTGTCACATGAATTCCACTCGCACAGTTAAACTTCTCTTTTCATTGAGCAGTATTCTAATACTGTTTTTGTTTAGTCTGTGAAGTGATATTCTGGAACTCTTTGAGGCTTACAGCGAAAAAGGAAGTATCTTCAGATAGAAACTGGAGAGAAGCTTTCTGAGGAGCTGTTATGTGACGTGGGCATTCCACTCACAGAATTAAACCTTTCTTCTCATAGAGGATTGGGGAATACCTTTTGGAGAAAAAGCCACCAAGGGACATTCGGGAGTATATGGACAGCAATAGTGAAAAAGGAAATATCCTCAGACAAAAACTAGAAAGAAGCTTTCTGTGAAACTGCTTTGTGATAGATATGTTTATTCATCTCACATAGATAAAACTTTGCTTATATTACGCACTAGGAAATGCTGTCATGAACGTTTGTGAAGGGACATTCGGGAGCATATTCAGGCCTGTGGTGAAAAAGGAAACATCTTCAGATAAACACTGGGAAGAAGCTTTCTGTGAATCTGCCTTTTGCAATGTTTAATCACCTCACATAGGTAAAGCTTTCTTTACATTGCACAGCTTAGAAACTCCGTCATGGACAGGTCTGTGAAGGGATATTCGAGATCACATTCAAGTCTATTGTGAAAAAGGAAATACCTTAAGATAAAAACTGGAAAGAAGCTTTCTGAGAAACTTCTTTGTGATGTGTGCATTCCATTCAGTATGTTACACCTCTTTTCTCTTAAGGCAGTGTTTGAACACTGTTTCTGTAAAACCCAAAAAGTGATATTTTGGAGCGCCATGAAGACTATGGTGAAAAGTGAAATATCCTCAAGTAAAACCTAGAAAGAAGCGTTCCAGGAAACAGCTCTCTGATATGTGCATTTATTTCACAGAGTTAAAGTTTACTCTACATTGCCCACCTCAGAAACTCTGTCTTTGAGGAATCTGCAAAGGGATATTAAGTGGCGCCCGGAGGCCTGTGGTGAGCAAGGAAATATCTTCCGATGAACACTGGAGAGAAAGTTTCTGAGCAACTGCTTTGTGATGGGTGTGTTCATCTCATAGATTTAGACCACTCTGTGGATTGAGTAGTGTGAAATCACTGTTTCTGTGGAATCAAAAGAAGGACATTTGGGAACGCTCTTTAGAATATGGAGAAAGAAATATCATCATATAAAAACCAGAAGGAAGCTTTCTGTGAAACTGCTATGTGTCGTGTAAATTCCTCTCACTCAGGTAAGCTTCTCTTTTCATTTTGCAGTTTTCTAACACTGTTTATGGTTAGAATTGAAAGCGATATACGGGAATGCTTTGAGGCTTACGAGGAAAAAGCATATATGTTCAGACAGAAACTGGAGAGAAACTTTCCGTGGAACTGCTTTGTGACGTGTGCATTTCACTCACAGTGTTATATCTCTCTTCTCATACAGCATCAGGGAAACCCTTTTGTAGAAAAAGGTACCAAGTGATATTTGGGAGCATGTTGATGCCTAAGGTGAAAAGGGAAATTACCTCAGATAAAAACTGGTAAAAAGCTTTCTATGAAACTGCTCTGGGATTTGTGTATTCATCTCACATAGATAAAGGTTCCTTTACACTACACAGCTTGAAAACTCTGTCATGGACAGATCCATGAAGGGACATTCAGGAGCACATTCCGGCCTATGGTGAAAAAGGAAATATCATCAGATAAAAACCGGAAAGAAGTTATCTGTGAGTCTACTTTTTGCTATGTTTATTCGTCTCACATACATAAAGCTTTCTTTATGTTACTCAGCCTGGAAACTCCATCATGGACGGATCTGCGAAGGGACATTCAGGAGCACATTCAGGACTATAGTAAAAAAGGAAATAACTTCAGATAAAAACTGGAAAGAAGCTTTCTGTGAAACTGCTTTGTGACAGATATGTTCATTCATCTCACCTAGATAAAACTTTATTTCTATTATGCAGTTTTAAATCTCCTTCATGGATTGATTTGCAAAGGGACATTTGGGAGCAGATTCAGGTCTATGATGAAATAGGAAGTATCTTCATTAAAAAACTGGAGAGAAGCCTTCTGAGAAAATGTTTTGTGACGTGTGCATTCCACTGAGGGAGTTATACCTCTTTTCTCATAAGGCAGTGTTTGAACCCTGTTCCTGTAAAACTGAAAAAGTAATATTTTGGAGCGCATTGAAAACTATGGCAAAAAGTGAAATATCCACAAATGAAACCCAGAAAGAAGCGTTCCAAAAAACTGCTCTCTGATATGTGCATTCATTTCACAGAGATAAAGCTTACTCTACATTACCCGGTTTGGTAACTCTGCCTTTGAGGAATCAGTGATGGGATATTTAGTGGCGCCCAGAGGCTTCTGGTGAGCAAGGAAACGTCTTCCTATGAAAACTGGAGAGAAGCTTTGTGAGCAACTGTTTTATGATGTGCGTACTAGTCTCATAGATTTAAACCATTCTTTGAATTGAGCAGTTTGAAATCACTGTTTTTGTGGAACCTGAGGAAGGACATTTGGGAACGCTCCTTAGAATATGGAGAAAGAAATATCCTCTGGTAAAATCCAGAAGGAAGCTTCTGGTGAAACTGCTCTGTGTCATCGTAATTTCTCTTGCTCACTTAAGCCTCTCTTTCCATTGAGCAGTTTTCTAACGCTGTTTATGTTTAGCATGTGAATGGATATTTTGGAGTGCTTTGAGGCTTACGGTGAAAAAGGAAATATGTTCAGACCAAAACTGGGGAGATGCTTTCTGAGGAACTGCTTTTTGACGTGTGCATTCCACTCTCCATGTTATACCTCTCTTCTCATACAGCATCAAGGAAAACCCTTTGGAGAAAAAGGTACCAAGTGGTATTTGGGAGCATGTTGATGCCTATGGTGAAAAGGGAAATAGCTTCATACCAAAACTGGAAAGAAGCTTTCTATGAAACTGCTCTGTGATATGTGTATTCGTCTCACAGAAATAAAACTTTCATTACCTTACGCAGCTTGGAAACTGTCATGGACGAATCCATGAAGGGACATTTGGGAGAACATTCAGGACTATGGTGAAAAAGGAAATACCTTCAGATGAAAACTGGAAAGAAGGTTTCTGTGAATCTGCTTTTTGCTATGTTTATTCAACTCACGTTGATAAAACTTTCCTTATATTACACAGTTTGGAAAATCCGTCATGGATGCATCCGCGAAAGGACATTTGGTAGAACATTCGGGCCTATGTTGAAAAAGGAGGTATCTTCAGATAAAAACTGGATAGAAGCATTCTGAGAAACTGCTTTGTGATGTATGCATTGCACTCAGGGCGTTACACCTCTTTTCTCATGAGGCAGTTTTGAACACTGTTCCTGTAAAACCGAAAAAATGATATTTTGGAGCTCATTGAGGACTATGGCGAAAAGTGAAATATCCTTAAATAAAACCCAGAAAGAAGCATTTCTAGAAACTGCTCTCAGACATGTGCATTCATTTCAGAGAGTTAAAGTTTACTCTACATTTCCCAGTTGGAAAGTGTGTCTTTGAGAATTCTGTGAAGGGATATTAAGTGGAGACCGGAGGCCCGTGACGAGCAAGGAAATGTCTTCCATTGAAAACTGGAGAGAAGTTTTCTGAGAAACTGCTTTGTGACGTGTGTATTCATCTCATAGAGTTAAATCATTCTTTGGATTGAGCAGTTTGAAATCACTCTTTCTGTGGAACCTGATAAAGGACTTTTGGTAATGCACTTAAGGATATGCTGAAAAAGAAATACCCTCCGATTAAAACCAGAAGGAAGCTAACCGTGAAAGTGCTCTCTTTCTTGTGCATTCCACTCCCACAGTTAAGCTTCTGTTTTAATTGAGCAGTATACTAACACTGTTTTAGTTTAGTCAGCTAAGGGATACTAGGGAGCACTTTGAGGATTATGGTGAAAATGGAAATATCTTCAGAAAGAAACTGGAGAGAAGATTTCTGAAGAGTTGCTTTGTGATGTGTGCATTCCACTCACAGAGTTACACTTTTCTTCTCATAGAGGATTGGGGAATCCCTTTTGGAGAAAAAGCTACCAGGGGACATTCGGGAGTATATGGATGGCTATGGTGAAAAAGGAAATATCCTCAAACAAAAATGGGAAAGAAGCTTTCTGTGAAACTGCTTTGAGATAGATATGTTCATTTATCTCACATAGTTAAAACTTTCTTTCTATTACGCAGTTTTGAAATGCCGTAATGGATGGATTCACGGAGGGACATTTGGGAGCACATTCAGGCCTGTGGTGAAATAGGAAATATCTTCAGATAAGAACTAGAGAGAATCTTTCTGACAAACTGCTTTGTGTTGTGTGCATTCCACTCAGGGAATTATACCTTTTTCTTTCATAAGGCACTGTTTGAACACTCTTGTAAAACTACAAAAGCGATATTCAGAACACATTGAAGACTATGGCGAAAAGTGAAATGTCGTCCAATAAAACCCAGAAAGAAGCCTTCCAATAAACTGCTCTCTGACATGTCCATTCATTTCACATGGCTAAAGCTTACTCTACATTTCCCAGTTTGGAAAGTCTGTCTTTGAGGATTCTGCGAAGGGATATTAAGTGGCTACCAGAGTCCTGTGGCGAGCAATTAAATGACATAGGTTGAAAATTGCAGGGAAGCTTTCAGAGCAACACTTTTGTGATGTTTGTGCTCATATCATAGAGTTAAATCATTTTTTGAATTGAGCAGTTTCAAATCACTGTTTCTGTGGAATCTGAGAAACGACATTTCGGACCACTCTTTAGAATATCCTGAGAAAGAAATAGCCTCAAATTGAAGCAAGAAGAAAGCTTTCTTTGAAACTGCTCTGTGTCACATGAATTCCACTCACACAGTTAAGCCTCTCTTTTCATTGAGAAGTATTCTAACATTGTTTTTGTGTAGTCTGTGAAGGGATATTAGGGAGTGCTTTGAGGCTTACGGTGTAAAAGGAAAATCTTCAGATAGAAACTGGAGAGAAGTTTTCTGAGGAGCTTCTTGGTGATGTGTACATTCCGCTCACAGAGTTATAGCTTTCTTGTCATATAGGATTTGGGAATCCCTTTTGGAGAAAAAGCTACCAAGGGATGTTTGCGACTATATGGATGGCTGTGGTGAAAAAGGAAATATCCTCATACAAAAACTGGAAAGAAGCTTTCTGAGAAACTGCTTTGTGATAGATATGTTTATTCATCTCACATAGATAAAACTTTCTTTCTATTATGCAATTTTGAAACATGGCCATGGACGGATTCACGAAGGGGCAATCGGGAGCACATTCAGGCCTATGGTGAAAGAGGAAATATCTTCAGATAAAAAAAGGAGAGAATCTTTCCTAGAAACTGCTATGAGATGTGTGCATTCCACTCAGGGCGTTATACATCTTTTCTCATAAGGCAGTGTTTGAACACTGTTCCTGTAAAAATGAAAAAGTGTTATTTCAGAACGCATTGAAGACTATGGTGAAAACGGAAATATCCTGAAATAAAACCCGGAAAGAAGTGTTCCAAGAAACTGCTCTCTGACATGTGCATTCATTTCAGAGAGTTAAAACTTACTCTACGTTTTCCATTTTGGAAAGTCTATCTTTGAGGATTCTGCGAATGGATATTAAATGGTGACCTGAGTTCTGTGGCGAGCAAGGAAATGTCTTCCGTTGAAAACTGGAGAGAAACTTTCTGAGCAACTGCTTTGTGATGTGTGTATTCACCTCATAGATTTAAATCATCCTTTGGATAGAGCAGTTTGAAATCACTCTTTCTGTGGAACCTGAGAAAGGACATTTGGGAACGCTCTTAAGAAAATGCTGAAAAAGAAATACAATCTGATAAACACCAGAAAGAAGCTTTCTGGGAAGCTGCTCTGTGTCATGTGAAATCCACTCACACAGTTAAGCTTCTGTTTTCATTCAGCAGGATTCTAACACTTTTTAAATTTAATCAGCTAAGGGATACTCAGGAGCGCTTTGAGTCTTACTGTGAAGAAGGTAATATCTTCAGATAGAAACTGAAGAGAAGGTTTCTGAGGAGCTGCTTTGTGACGTGTGCATTGCACTCACAGAATTATACCTTTTTTCTCATAGAGGATATTGGAATCCCTTTTGGAGAAAAAGTTACCAGGGGACATTGGGGAGTATATGGACGGCTATGGTGAAAAAGGAAATATCCTGAGACATAAACTGGAAAGAAGCTTTTTGTGAAACTGCTTTGTGATAGATATATTTATTCATTTCACATAGATAAAACTTTCTTTCTATTATGCAGTTTTGAAACACCGTCATGGACGGATTCGCGACAGGACATTTGGGAGTACCTTCAGGCCTATGGTGAAATAGGAAATATCTTCAGATAAAAACTGCAGAGAAGCTTTCTGAGAAACTGCTTTGTGATGTGTGCATTCCACTCAGGGAGTTATACTTTTCTTCTTGTAAGGCACTGTATGAACACTGTTCCTGTAAAACTAAAAAAAGTGATATTTGGAACACATTGAAGACTTTGGTGAAAAGTGAAATGTCATCCAATAAAACCCGGAAAGAAGCATTCAAAAAAACTGCTCTCTGACATGTGCGTTCTTTTCACAGAGTTAAAGGTTACTCTACATTTCCCAGTTAGGAAAGTCTGTCTTTGAGGATTCTGTGAAGGGATATTAAGAGGCGACCAGTGGCCTGTGGGGAGCAAGGAAATGTCTTCCTTTGAAAAATGGAGAGAAGATTTCTGAGCAATTTTTTTGTGATGTTTCTATTCATGTCATAGAGTTAAATCATTCTTTGGATTGAGCAGTTTGAAATCACTGTTTCTGTGGAATCTGAGAAAGGACATTACAGAACAGTCTTCAGAATATCCTGAAAAAGAAATAACCTCAGATAGAAACCAGAAGGAAGCTTTCTGTGAAACTGCTCTGTGTGGTGTGAATTCTACTCGCACATTTAAGCTTCTCTTTTCAATCAGCAGCATTCTAACACTGTTTTTGATTAGTCTCCGAAGGGATACTTGGGAGCACTTCAAGGCTTATGGTGAAAAAGGAAATATCTTCAGATTGAAACTGGAGAGAAGCTTTCAGAGGAGCTGCGTTTTGACATGTGGATTCCACTCACAGAATTGTACTTTTCTTCTCATAGAGGATTGGGAAATCCCTTTTGGAGAAAAACTACCAAGGGACATTTGGGAGTATATGGATGGCTATGGTTAGAAATGAAATATCCTTAGACAAAAACTGGAAAGATGATTTCTGTGAAACTTCTTTGTTATAGATATGTTTATTCATCTCATGTCAATAAAACTTTCCTTACATTACGCAGTTTGGAAACTCCGTCAAGGACGGATCCGTGAAGGGACATTCGGCAGCACATTCAGGCCTGTGGTGGAAGAGGAGATATCTTCAGATAAAAACTGGAGAGAAACTTTCTGAGAAACTGCATTGTGATATGTGCATTCAACTCAGGGACTTATAACTCTTTTCTCATAAGGCAGTGTTTGAACACTGTTCCTGTAAAGCCGAAAAAGTGATATTTTGTAGCGCATTGAATACTACAGTGAAAAGTGAAATATCCTAAAATAAAATCCACAAAGAAGCATTCTAAGAAACTGCTCTCGGATATGTTGATTCAGTTCACAGAGTTAAAGCTCACACTACATTTCCCAGTTTGGAAACTCTGTCTTTGAGGAATCTGTGAAGGGATATTAAGTGGCGCCCAGAGGCTTATGGTGAGCAAGGAAACATCTTCTGATGAAAACTGGAGAGAAGCTTTCAGAGCAAGTGCTTTGTGATGTATGTATTCATCTCATAGTGTTAAACCATTTTTTGGAATGAGCAGTTTGAAATCACTGTTTTTGTGGAATCTGAGGAAGGAAATTTGGGAACGCTCCTTAGAATATGGGGAAAGAAATATCCTCAGGTACAATCCAGAAGGAAGCTTTCTGTGAAACTGCTCTGTGTCGTCTTAATTCCTCTCGCTCCATTAAGCCTCTGTTTTCATTTAGGAATTTTCTAACCCTGTTTATGTTTAGCATGTGAAGGGATATTCAGGAGCGTTTTGAGGTTTATGGTGAAAAAGGAAATATGTTCAGCCCGAAATTGGAGAGAAGCTTTCCGAGAAACTACTTTGTGACATGTGCATTCCACTCACAGTGTTATACCTCTTCTCATACAGCTTTGGGAAAACCCTTTTGGAGAAAAAGGTACCAAGTGATATTCGGGAGCAAGTTGATGACTACGGTGAGCAGGGATATAGCTTCAGAAAAAACTGGAAAGAACCTTTCTATGAAACTGCTCTGTGATATGTGTATTCATCTCACATAGATAAAGCTTTCTTCACTTTACACAGCTTGGAAACTTTGTCATGGACCACTCTATGAAGGGACATTTGGGAGAACATTCAGGATTATGGTGAAAAAGGAAATATCTTCAGATAAAAACTGGAGAGAAGCTTTCTGAGAAACTGCTTTGTGATATGTGTATTCCACTCAGGGAGTTATACCTTTTTTCTCATAAGACTGTGTTTTGAACACTCTTCCTGTAAAACCAAAAAAGTGATATTTCAAAGCCCATTGAAGACTATGGCAAAAAGTGAAATATCCTCAAATAACACCCAGACAGAGGTGTTCCAAGAAACTGCTCTCTGATATGTGCATTCATTTCACAGAGTTAAAGCTTACACTATGTTTCCCAGTTTGGAAATTCTGTCTTTGAGGAATCTGCGAAGGGATATTATGTGGCGCCTGGAGGCCTGTGGTGAGCAAGGGAATGTCTTCCGATGAAAACTGGAGAAAAGCTTTCTGAGCAACTGCTTTGTGATGTGTGTATTCATCTCATATAGTTAAACCATTTTTTTGTTTGAGCGGTTTGAAATCACTATTTCTGTGGAATCTGAGGAAGCACATTTGGGAACACCCTTTCGAATACAGAGAAAGAAATAACCTCAGATAAACACCACAAGGAAGCTTTCTGTGAATCTGCTATGTGTCAAGTGAATTCCTCTCACACATTAAGCTTCTCTTTTCATTTAGCAGTTTTCTAACACTGTTTATGTTTAGTCTGTGAAGGGATATTCCGGAGCGCTTTGAGGCTTATGGTGAAAACGGAAATATCATCAGATAGAAACTGGAGAGAAGCTTTCCAAGGAGCTGCTTTGTGACGTGTGCATTCCACTCACAGAATTATACCTTTTTTCTCATAGAGGATTGGGAAATTCCTTTTGGATAAAAAGATACCAAGGGACATTCACCATATGGAGGACTATGCTGAAAAAGGAAATATCCTCAGCCAAAAACTGAAAAGAAGCTTTCTGTGTAAATATTTTGTGATAGATATGTTTATTCATCTTAAATACATAAAACTTTCTTTATATTACACAGTTTGGAAACTCCATCATGGACGGATTCGTGAAGGGACATTAGGAAGCACATTCAGGCCTATGGTGAAAAATAAAATCTCTTCAGATAAAAACCAGAAAGAAGCTCTCTGCGAGTCTGCTTTTTGCTATGTTTATTCTTCTCACATCAATAAAGCTTTCTTTATGTTACTCAGCCTGGGAACTCCATCATGGATGGATCCATGTAGGGACATTCACGATCATATTCAGGCCTATGGCGAAAAAGGAAATATCTTCAGATAAAAACTGGAGAGAAGCTTTCTGTGAATTTGCTTTTTGCTACGTTTATTTATCTCATGATGATAAACCTTGATTTACAATACGCAGTGTGGAAACTGTCATGGATGGATCCACAAAGGGACATTCAGGAGCCCATTCAGGACTATGTTGAAACAGGTAATTTCTTCAGATAAAAATTGGAGAGAAGCTGTCTGAGAAACTCCTTGGTGATGTGTGCATTCCGCTAAGGGAGTTATACCGCTTTTCTCATAAGGAAGTGTTTGAACACTGTTCATTTAAAACTGAAAAAGTGATGTTTCGGAGCGCATTGAAGACTATGGCGAAAAGTGAAATATCCTCAAATAACACCCAGAAAGAAGTGTTCCAGGAAACTACTCTCTGATATGTGCATTCATGTAACAGAGTTAAAGTTTACTCTACATTTCCTAGTTTGAAAACTCTGTCTTTGAGGAATCTGCGTAGGGATATTAAGTGGTGACCAGAGAGCTGTGGTGAGCAAGAAAATGTCTTCCCTTCAAAACTGGAGAGAAGTTTTCTGAGCAACAGTTTTGTGATGTGTTTATTCATCTCATAAAGTTACATCATTCTTTGGATTGAGCAGTTTGAAATCACTGTTTCTGTGGAACCTGAGAAAGGACATTTGGGAACGCTTTTTAGAATATGCTGAAAAATTAATACCTTCAGATGAAAACCAGAGGAATCTTTCTGTAAAAGAGTTCTGTTTCATGTGATTTCCACTCACATAGTTAAGCTTCTCTTTTTATTGAGCATTATTCTAATACTATTATTGTTTAGTCTGTGAAGGGATATTCGGGAGTCCTTTGAGGCTTACGGTGGAAACAGAAATATCTTCAGATAGAAACTGTAGAGAAGCTTTCCGAGTATCTGTTTTGTGACGTTTCCATTCCACTCACAGAGTTATATCTTTCTTCTCATAGAGGATTGGGGAATCCCTTTTGGAGAGAAAGCTACCAAGGGACATTCAGGAGTATATGGACGGCTATGGTGAGAAAGGAAATATCCTCAGACAATAATTGGAAACAAGCTTTCTCTGAAACTGCCTTGTGATAGATATGTTTGCTCATCTCACATAGATAAAACTGTCTTTATATTATGCAGTTTGGGAACTACGTCATGGACAGATCCATGAAGGGATATTCAGGAGCACATTCAGGCCTATGGTGAAAAAGGAAATATGTTCAGATAAAAACAGGAAAGAAGCTTTCTGTATATCTGTTTTTTATTATGTTTATTCATCTCACATAGATAAAGATTTCTTTACATTTCACTGCTGGGAAACTCCATCACGGACGGATCCTCGAAGGGACATTCGGGTGCATATTCAGGGCAATGGTGAAAAAGGAAATGTCTTCAGATAAGAACCAGAGAGAAGCTTTCTGAAAAACTGCTTTGTGATATGTTTATTCCACTCAGAGGGTTATACCTCTATTCTCATAACACAGTGTTTCAACTATGTTCCTGTAAAACTGAAAAAGTGATATTTTGGAGTGCATTGAAGACTATGTTGAAAAGTGAACTATCCTCAAATAAAAACGAGAAAGAAATGTTATAAGAAACTGCTTTCCGATAAATGCATTGAGTTCACAGAGTTAAAGCTTGCTATACATTGCCCAGTTTGGAAACTCTGTTTTTGAGGAATTTGTGAAGTGATATTTAGTGGGGCATGGAGGCCTGTGGTGAGCAAGGAATGTCTTTCGTTGAAACTGGGAAGAAGTTTTCTGATCAACTGCTTTGTAACTTGTGTATTCATCTCATAGAGTTAAATCATTCTTGGAACTCAGCAGTTTGAAATCACTGTTTCTGTGGAATCTGAGGAAGGACATTTGGGAATGCTCTTTAGAATATGGAGAAAGAAATATCCTCAGATAAAAACCAGAAGGAAGCTTTCTGTGAAACTTCTATGTGAGGTGTGAATTCCTCTCACTCAGTTAAGCTTCCCTTTTCATTGAGCAGCTTTCTAACCCTGTTTATGTTTAGCATATGAAGGGAGATTCTGGAGCGCTTTCAGGCTTATGGTGAAAAAGAAAATATGTTCAGACCGAAACTGGAGAGAAGCTTTTTGAGGAACTGCTTTGTGATGTGTGTATTTCACTCACAGTGTTATACCTCTCTTCTCATACAGAACCGGGGAAACCCTTTTGGAGGAAAAGGTAGCAAGTGATATTTGGGAGCATGTTGATGCCTATGGAGAAAAGGGAAATAGCCTCAGACAAAAACTGGAAAGAAGTTTTCTATGAAACTGCTCTGTGATATGTGTATTTATCTCACATAGATAAAGCTTTCTTTACATTACGCAGCTTGAAAACACTGTCATTGATGGATCTACGAAGGGACATTCGGGAGCACATTCAGGACAATGGTGAAAAAGGAAATATATTCAGATAAAAACTGGATAGAATCTTTCTGTGAATCTACTTTTTGCTATGTTTATTCATTTCACACAGATAAAGCTTTCTTTACATTACACAGCTTTCAAATTTGGTCATGGAAATATCCACGAAGGGATATTCGGGATCACATTCAGGTCTAGGGAGAAAAAGGGAATATCTTCAGATAAAAACTGGAGAGAAGCTTTCTGAGAAACTGCTTTGTGATGTCTGCATTCCACTCAGGGAATTATATCTCTTTTCTCATGAGGCACGGTTTGAACACCTTTCCTGTAAAACGAAAAGGTGATATTTCAGAGTGCATTGAAGACTATGGTGAAAAGTGATATATCCTCAAGTAAAACCCATGAAGAAGCGTTCCAAGAAACTCTTCTTGGATATGTGCATTCAATTCACAGAGGCAAAGCTTACTGTACATTGCTCAGTTTGGAAATTCTGTCTTTGAGAAATCTGCGAAGGGATATTTAGTGGCACCTGGAGGCCTGTGGTGAGCAAGGAAACGTCTTCCATTGAGAACTGGAGAGAATCATTCTGAGCAACTGCTTTGTGATGTGTGTATTCATCTCATAGAATTAAATCATACTTTAGATAGAGCAGTTTGAAATCACTGTTTCTGTGGAATTTGAGGAAGGGCATTTGGGAACGCTCTTTAGAATATGGAGAAATAAATACCCTCAGATAAAAAAAATGAAGGAAGCTTTCTGTGAAACTACTATGTGTTGTGTGAATACCTCTCACTCAGTTAAGCTTCTCTTTTCATTGAGCAATTTTCTAACACTGCTTATGTTTAGAGTGTGAAGGGATATACACGGGTGGTTTGAGGCTTATGGTGAAAAATGAAACATGTTCAGAAAGAAACTGTAGAGAAGCTTTCTGAGGAACTGCTTTGTGACATGGGCATTCCACTCACAGTGTTATACCTCTCTTCTCATACAGCCTCAGGGAAACCCTTTTGGAGAAAAAGGTACCAAGAGATATTTGGGGGCATATTAATGCCTATGGTGAAAAGGGAATTAGTCTCAGACAGAAACTGGAAAGAAGCTTTCTGTGAAACTGCTCTGTGCTCTGTGTATTCATCTCACATATATAAAGCTTTCTTTCATTATGCAGTTTGTAATCGCTGTCATGCAGGGATCCACGAAGGGACATTCAGGAGCAAATTCAGGACTCTGGTGAAAAAGGAAATATCTTCAGATAAAAACCGGAAACAAGCTTTCTGTGAATCTGCTTTTTGCTATGTTTACTCATCTCACATAGATAAAGCTGTCTTTACATTACATAGCTTGGAAACTCCATCATGGATGGGTCTGTGAAGGGATATTCGGGATTGCATTCGGGCCTATATTGAAAAAGGAAATATCATCAGCTAATAACTGGAGAGAAGCTTTCTGAGAAACTGTTTTGTGATGTGTGCATTCCACTCAGGGTGTCTTACGTGTTTCCTCATAAGGCACTGTTTGAACACTGTTCCTGTAAAACCAAAAAAGGAATATTTCAGAGCACATAAAGGACTATGGAGAAAAGTAAAATATTCTCAAATAAAACCCAGAAACATGCTTTCCAAGAAACTACCCTCTGACAATGTGTATTCATTTCACAGAGTTAAAGTTTACACTATATTGCCCAGTTTGGAAACTCTGTCTTTGAGGAATCTGAGAAGGGATATTAGTGGCTCCCGGAGGCCTGTAGTGAGCAAGGAAATGTCTTCTGTTGAAAACTGGAGAGAAACTTTCTGAGCAACTGCTTTGTGAAGTGTGTATTCATCTCATAATGTTAAATCATTTTTTGGATTAAGCAGTTTGAAATCATTGTTTCTCTGGAATCTGAGGAAGGACATTTGGGAATACTCTTTACAATATGGAGAAAGAAATATCCTCACATAAAAACCAGAAGGAAGCTGTCTGTGAAACTGTTATGTGTCCTGTGAATTCCTCTGGCTCAGTTAAGCTTCTCTTTTCATTGAACAGTATTCTAACACTGTTTTAGTTTAGTCAGCTAGGGGATACTCGGGAGCGCTTTGAGGCTTACGTTGAAAACAGAAATATCTTCAAATTGAAACTGGAGAGAAGATTTCCGAGGATCTGCTTTGTGACATGTGATTTCCACTCACAGTATTATACCTCTCTTCTCATACAGCATCGGGGAAACCCTTTTGGAGAAAAAGATACCAAGTGATATTCGGAACATGTTGATGCCTATGGTGAAACTAGAAATAGTCTCAGACAAAAACTGGAAAGAAGCTTTCTATGAAACTGCTCTATGATATGTGTATTCACCTGACATAGATAAAACTTTTTTACATTATGCAGCTTGGAAACTCTGTTTTGGACGGATCCAGGAAGGGAAATTCAGGAGCACATTCTGGACTATAGTGAAAAGGAAATATCTTCGGAGACAAACTGGAAAGAAGCTTTCTGTGAGTCTGCTTTTGCTATGTTTATTCATCTCATATAGACAAAGCTTTCTTTACATTACATAGTTTGGAAATTCCATCATGGATGAATCAGTGAAGGTATATTCGTGATCACCTTTGGGCCTATGGTGAAAAAGGAAATATCATCAGATAAAAACTGGAGAGAAGCTTTCTGAGAAACTGATGATGTGTGCATTCCCCTCAGGGAGTTATACCTTTCTTGTCATAAGGCACTGTTTGAACACTGTTCGAACACTGTTCCTGTAAAACTAAAAAGTGATATTCGGAGCACATTGAAGACTATGGCGAAAAGTGAAATGTCGTCCAATAAAAGCCAGAGAGAAGCATTGCAAGAAACTGCTCTCTGACATGTCCATTCATTACACAGAGTTAAAGCTTACTCTACATTTCCCCGTTTAAAATGCTTTTTTTAAAGGATTCTGCCAAGGGATATCAAGTGGCAACAGGAGGCAGGCGATGAGCAAGGAAATGTCTTCTGTTGAAAATTGGAGAGAAGCTTTCTGAGCAACTCCTTTGTGATGTTTGTATTCATCTCATAGAGTTGAATCATTCTTTGGATTGAGCAGTTTGAAATCACTGTTTCTGTGGAATCTGAGAAAGGACATTTGGGAACGCTCTATAGAATATCCTGAAAAAGAAATAACCTCAGATAGAAACAAGAAGGAAGCTTTCTGTGAAACTGCTCTGTGTGGTGTGAATTCTGCTCGCACACTTAAGCTTCCCTTTTCAATCAGCAGCATTCTAACACCGCTTTTGTTTATTCTGCGAAGGGATATTCCGGAGTGCTTTGAGGCTTATGGTGAAAAAGGAAATATCTTCAGTTAAAAACTGGAGAGAAGCTTTACCAGGAGCTGCTCTGTGACGTGTGGATTCCACTCACAGAATTATACCTTTCTTCTCATAGAGGTTTAGGGAAACCCTTTTGGAGAAAAAGCTACCACGGTACACTAGGTAGTATAGGGACAGCTATGGTGAAAAAGGAAATATCCTCACACAAAAACGGGAAAGAAGCTTTCTGTGAAACTGTTTGTGATAGATATGTTTATTCATCTCACATAAATAAAACTTTCTTTCTATTATATAGGTTGGAAACGCCGTCATGGGCAGATTCGTGAAGGGACGTTCGAGAGCATATTCAGGCCTATGGTAGAAAAGGAGATATCTTCAAATAAAAATTGGATAGAAGCTTTCTGAGAAATGCTTTGTGATGTGTGTATTGCACTCAGGGTATTATATCTCTTTTGTCATAAGGCAGTGTTTGAACCCTGTTCCTGTAAACTGAAAAAGTGATATTTCAGAGCACATTGAAGACTATGGCAAAAAGTGAAATATCCTCAAATAAAACCCAGACAGAAGCGTTGCAAGAAACTGTTCTCTGATATGTGCATTCATTTCACTGAGTTAAATATTACTCTACATTGCCCAGTTTGGAAACTCTGTCTTTGGAGAATGCACGAAGGAATATTAAGTGGCGCCAGAAGGACTGTGGTGAGCAAGGAAATGTCTTCGATGAAAACTGGAGAGAAGCTTTCTGAGCAACTGCTTTGTGATGTGTGTACTCATCTCATGGAGTTAAATCATTCTTTTGATAGAGCAGTTGGAAATCACTGTTTGGGTGGAATCTGAGGAAGGACATTTGGGAATGCTTTTTAGAATATCCTGAAATGCTGTTTAAAATATAGCAAAAGAAATATTCTCAGATAAAAACCAGATGGAAGCTTTCTGTGAAACTGCTATGTGTCGTGTAATTCTTCTCGCTCATTTAAGCTTCTATTTTCATTGAGCAGTTTTCTAACACTGTTTGTGTTTAGCATACGAAGGGATATTCCAGAGCGCTTTGAGGCTCATAGTGAAAAAGGAAATATGTTCAGATAGAAACAGGAGGGTAATTTTTAATGGAACTGCTTTGTGACGTGTACATTCCACGCACAGTGTTATACCTCTCCTCTCATACATCATTGAGGAAACCCTTTTGGATAAAAAGGTATCAAGCTATATTTGATTGCATATTGACGCCAATGGTGAAAACAGAAATAGCCCCAGACAAAAACTGGAAAGAAGCTTTCTATGCAACTTCTCTGTGATATGTGCATTCATCTCACATAGATAAAACTCTCTTTACATTATGCAGCTTGGAAGCTACATCATGGATTCTTCCGAGAAGGGACATTCGAGAGCACATTCAGGACTATGGTGAAAAAGGAAATATCTTTAGATAAAAACTGGAAAGAAGTTTTCTGTGAATCTGCTTTTTGATATGTTTATTTGTGTCACATAAATAAAACTTTATTTACATTATGCAGCTAATGTGTGCATTCATCTCATAGAGTTTAATCATTCGTTGGATTCAGCAGTTTGAAATCACTGTTTCTGTGGAATCTGAGAAACGACATTTGGGAACGGTTTTTAGAATATGCTGAAAAAGAAATACCCTTAGATAAAAACCAGAAGGATGTTTTCTGTGAAACTACTCGGTGTCATATGAATTAGACTAGCAAAATTCAGCTTCTCTTTTCATTGAGCAGTATTCTAACACTGTTTTTGTTTAATCTACAAAGGCATATTTGGGAGCGTTTTGAGGTTTATGTTGAAAACGGAAATATCTTCAGATAGAAATTGCAAAGAAGCTTTCCGAGGAGCTGCTTTGTGATGTGTGCATTCCACTCACAGAGTAATTCCATTCTTTACATACAGGATTAGGGAATCCCTTTTGGAGAAAGCGCTACCAAGGGACATTGGGGAGTATATGGACAGCTATGCTGAAAAAGGAAATATCCTCGGACAAAAACTGAAGAAGCTTTCTGTGAAACTGCTTTGTGATAGATATGTTTATTCATCTCACATAGATAAAGTTTTCATTATATTACACAGTTTGGAAACTCCGTCATGGACGTAATTGTGAAGGGAAATTCAGGTGTACATTCAGTCCTATGGTGAAAAAGGAAATATCTTCAGATAAATACTGGAGAGAGGATTTCCGAGAAACTGTTTTGTGATGTGTGCATTCCTCTCAGGGAGTTATACTTCTTTTCCATAAGGCTGTTTATGAACACCATTCCTGTAAAACGTGAAAAAGTGATATTTCGGAGCACATTGAAGACTATGTTGAAAAGTGAAATATCCTCAAATAAAACCCAGAAAGAAGCGTTCCAATAAACTGCTCTGTGATATTTGCATTCATTTCACAGAGTCAAAGCTTTCTCTACGTTGTCCAGTTTGGAAACTTTGTCTTTGAGGAATCTGAGAAGGGATATTAGGTGGCACCCAGAGTTATGAGCAAGGAAATGTCTTCTGTTGAAAACTGGAAAGAAGTTTTCTGAGCAACTGCTTTGTGATGTGTATATTCATCTCATGGAGTTAAATCATTCTTTGGATAGAGCAGTTGGGAATCCCTGTTTCTGTGGAATCTGTGAAAGGACATTTGGGAACCCTCTTTAGAATATGCTGAAAAAGAAATACCCTCAGATGAAAACCAGGAGTAAGCTTCCTGTGAAACTGTTCTGGATTGTGTGAATTCCACTCGCAGAGTTAAGCTTCTCTTTTCATTGAGCTGTATTGTACCATTGTGTTTGTTTAGTCTGTGAAGGGGTACTTGGTAGTGCTTTGTGGTTTATGGTGAAAACGGAAATATCTTCAGATAGAAACTGGAGAGGAGCTTTCCGAGGAGGTCCTATGTGACGTTGGCATTCCACTCACCGAGTTATACCTTTCTTTTCATGGAGGGTTAGGGAATCCCTTTTGGAGAAAAGGCTACCAGGGGACATTCGGGAGTATATCGACAGCTACGGTGAAAAAGGAAATATGCTCAGACAAAAACTGGAAAGAAGATTTCTGTGTAACTGCTTTGTGATAGATATACTTATTCATCTCGCATAGATAAAACTTTCTTTATATTATGCAGTTTGGAAACTCCGTCACGGACGGATCCGCGAAGGGACATTCTTGAGCACATTCAGGCGTATGGTGAAAAAGGAAATCTCTTCAGATAAAAACTGGAGAGAAGTTTTATGAGCAACTGCTTTGTGGTGTGTGTATTCGTCTCACAGAGTTAAACCATTCTTTGGATTGAGCACTTTGAAATCACTGTTTTTGTGGATTCTGAGGAATGACATTTGGGAATGCTCCTTAGATTATGGAGAAAGGAATATCCTGAGGTAAAATCCAGGAGGTAGCTTTCAGTGAAACTGCTCTGTGTCATCTTAATTCCCCTCACTCAGTTAACCCTCTCTTTTCACTGAGCAGTTTTCTAACCCTGTTTATGTTTAGCATGTGAAGGGACATTCAGGAGCGCTTTGAGACTTACGGTGAAACAGGAAATATCTTCAGATAGAAACTGGAGAGAAGCTTTCCAAGGAACTGCTTTGTGACATGCACATTCCACTCACAGATTTATATCTTTTTTCTCATAGAGGGTTATGAAATCCCTTTTGGAGAGAAAACTACCAAGGGACATTCACCATATGGAGGGCTACGGTGAAAAAAAGAAGTATTCTCAGGTAAAAAAAAGGAAGGAAGCTATTAAGTGGCGAACGGAGGACTGTGGCAAGCAAGGAAATGTCTTCCGTTGAAAATTGGACAGAAGCATTCTGAGTAACTCTTTTGTTATGTTTGTATTCATCTCATAGAGTTAAATCATTCTTTGGATTGAGCAGTTGGAAATCACTCTTTCTGTGGAATCTGAGAAAGGACATTTGGGAACGCTCTTTAGAATATCTGGAAAAAGAAATAACCTCAGATAGAAACCAGAAAGAAGCTCTCTGTGAAACTACACTGCGTCGAGTGAATTTTGCTCGCACAGTTAAGCTTCTCTTTTCATTAAGCAGTATTCTAACACTGTTTTTGTTTAGTCTGTGAAGGGATATTCAGGAGCGCTTTGAGGCTTACGATGAATAAGGAGATATGTTCAGATAAAAACTGGATAGAAGGTTTCTGAGAAACTGTTTTTTCATGTGTGCATTCCACTAAGGGAGTTATACGTCTTTTCTCATAAGGCAGTGTTTGAACACTGTTCCTGTAAAACCAAAAATGTATTATTTTGGAATGCATGGAAGACTATCTTGAAAAGTGAAATATCCTGAAATAAAACCCAGAAAGAAGCGTTCCTAGAAACTGCTTGGACATGTCCTTTCATTTCAGAGAGTTAAAGCGTACTCTACATTTCCCAGCTTGGAAAGATGGTCTTTGAGGATTCTGCGAAGGGATATCAAGTGGCGACCCGAGGCCTCTGGCGAGCAAGGAAATGCCTTCTGTTGAAAACTGGAGAGAAGCTTTCTGAGCAACGGCTTTGTGATGTGTGTGTTTACCTCATGGTGTTAAATAATTCTTTGGAAGGAGCAGTTTGAAATCACTCTTTCTGTGGAACCTGAGAAAGGACATTTTTAAGAATATGCTGAAAAAAAAAACCCTCTGATAAAAATCTGAAGGAAGCTTCCTGTGAAACTGCTCTGTGTCATGTGAATTCCACTCACACAGTTAATCTGTTTTCATTTGGCAGTATTATAATACTGTTTTCGTTTAGTCAGCTAAGGGATACTTGGGAGCACATTGAGGCTTATGGTGAAAACAGAAATATCTTCAGATGGGAACTGGAGAGAAGATTTCCGAGGAGCTGCTTTGGGATGTGTGCATTGCACTCACAGAGTTATACTTTTCTTTTCATAGAGGATTGGGGAATCCCTTTTGGGGAAAAAGCTATTAGGAGACATACGGGATTACATGAATGGCTATGGTGAAAAACGATATATCCTCAGATAAATACTGGAAAGAAGGTTTTTTGAAACTGCTTTGCAATAGATATGTTTATTCATCTAACACAGATAAAACTTCCCTTATATTACGCAGTTTGGAAATTCCATCATGGACGGATCCGTGAAGGGACATTCGGGAGCACATTCAGGCCTACAATGAAAAAGAGATATCTTCAGATAAACACTGGGTAGAAACTTTCTGAGAAACTGCTTTGTGATGTGTGCATTCCACTCAGGGAGTTATATCTCTTTCCTCATAAAGCAGTGTTTGAACACTGTTCCTGTACAACTGAAAAAGTAATATTTTGGAGCGCATTTAAGAGTATGGCAAAAAGTGAAATATCCTGAAATAAAACCCAGAAAGAAGCGTTCAAAGAAACTGCTCTCTGACATATACATTCATTTCAGATAGTTAAAGCTTACTCTACATTTCCCAGTTTAGAAAGTCTGTTTTTGAGGATTCTGGGAAGGGATATTAAGTGGCAACCGGAGGCCTGTGATGAACAAGGAAATGTCTTCCATTGAAAACTGGAGGGAAGCTCTCTGAGAAACTGCTTTGTGACGTGTGTATTCATCTCACAGAGTTAAACCATTCTTTGGATTGAGCAGTTTGAAATCACTGTTTCTGTGGCACCTGAGAAAGGACATTTGGGAGTGCTCTTAAGAATATGCTGAAAAAGAAATACCCTCCGAAAAAAAAACCAGAAGGAAGCTTTTTGTGAAACTGCTCTGTGTCCTGTGAATTCCACTCACACAGTTAAGCTTCTGTTTTCATTGAGCAGTATTCTAACACTGGTTTAGCTTAGTTAGCTAGAGTAGAGTCGGGAGCGCTTGAGGCTTATTGTGAAAACAGAAATATCTTCAGATAGAAACTGGAGTGAAGATTTCTGAACAACTACTTTGTGATGTGTGCATTCCACTCACAGAGTTATATTTTACTTCTCATAGAGGAACGAGGAATCCCTTTTGGAGAAAAAGCTACCAGGGGACATTTGGGAGTATATGGACTGCTATGGTGAAAAAAGAAATATGCTCAGACAAAAACTGAAAGAAGATTTCTGTGAAACTGCTTTGTGATACATATGTCTATTAATCTCACATAGATAAAACTTTCCTTATACTGCGCAGTTTGGAAACTCCATCATGGACAGATCCGCAAAGGGAAATTTGGAAGCAATTTCAGACCTACAGTGAAAAAGGAGATATTTTCAGATAAAAACTGGATAGAAGCATTCTGACAAACTACTTTGTGATGTGTGCATTCCACTCAGGGAGTTATGCCTTTTCTCTCATAAGGCAGTGTTTGAACACTCTTCCTGTAAAACCGAAAAAGTGTTATTTCGGACCTTATTGAAGACTATAGCGAAAAGTGAAATATTCTGAAATGCAACCCAGAGGCAAGCGTTCCAAGAAACTGCTCTCTGATATGTGCATTCATTTCACAGAGTTAAAACCTACTCTACGTTGCACAATTTGGAGACTCTACATTTGAGGAATCTGTGAAGGGATATTAAGTGATGCCTGGAGGCTTCTGGTGAGCAAGAAACGTCTTCCAATGAAAACTGGAGAGAAGCTTTCTGAGCAATTACTTTGTGATGTGTGTGTTCATCTCATAGAGTTAAACTGTTCTTTGGATGGAGCAGTTTGAAATCCCTGTTTCTGTGGAATCTGAGGAAGGACATTTAGGAACGCTCACTAGAATAAGGAGAAAGAAATATCCTGAGGTAAAACCCGGAATGAAGCTTTCTGTGAAACTGCTCTGTGTCATCTTAATTCTTCTCGCTCAGTTAAGCCTCTCTTTTCATTGAGCTGTTTTCTATTCCTGTATATGTTTAGCATGGGAAGTGATATTCGGGAGCGGTTTGAGGCTTACGGTGAAAAAGGAAATATGTTCTGACAGAAACTGGAGGGAAGCTTTCTTAGGAGCTGCTTTGTGACGTGTGCATTCCAGTCACAGTGTTATACCTCTCTTCTCATACGGCATTGGGGAAACCCTTTTGGAGAAAAGGGTACCAAGTGATATTCAAGAGCATATTGACGCCTATGGTGAAAAGGTAAATAGCTTCAGACAAAAACTGGAAAGAAGCTTTCTATGAAACTACTCAGTGATATGTGTATTCATGTCACATAAATAAAGCTTTCTTTACATTACGAAGCTTGGAAACTCAGTCCTGAACGGATCTGCGAAGGGACATTCAGGAGCACATTCAGGACTATGGTGAAAAAGGAAATATCTTCAGATAAAAACTGGAAAGAAGCTTTCTGTGAATCTGCTTTTTGCTACGTTTATTCATCATACACATACAAAGCAGTCTTTACATTATGCAGCTTGCAAACTCCATCATGGACGGATCAGTGAAGGGACATTCAGCAGCACATTCAGGCCTATGGTGAAAAAGGAAATATCATCAGATAAAAACTGGAGAGAAGCTTTCTGAGAAACTGCTTTGTGATGTGTGCATTCCACACAGGGAGTTATATCTCTTTTCTCCTAAGGCAGTGTGTGAACACTGTTCCTGTAAGAGAGATAAAGTGATATTTTGGTGTGCATTTAAGACTAGTGAGAAAAGTGAAATATCCTCAAATAAAACTCAGAAAGAAGCGTTCCAAGAAATTTCTCTCTGATATGTGCATTGATTTCACAGAGGTAAATCTTACTCTAAATTGCCCTGTTTGGAAACTCTGTCTTTGAGGAATCTGTGAAGGGATATTCAGTGGCGCCTGGAGGCCTGTGGTGAGCAAGGAAATGTCTTCCAATGAAAACTGGAGAGAAGCTTTCGGAGCAACTGCTTTGTGATGTGTGTATTCATCTCATAGAGTTAAACTATTCTTTGGATTGAGCAGTTTGAAATCACTGTTTCTGTGAAACCTGAGAAAGGACATTTGGGAACGCTCTTTAGAACATGCAGAGAAAGAAATACTGTCAGATAAAAATAAGAAGGAATCTTTCTGTGAAACTGCTCTGTGTCGTGTGAATTCCACTCACACAGTTAATCTTCTGTTTTCATTGAGCAGTATTCTAACACTGTTTTTGTTTAGTGTGCAAAGGGATATTCGGGAGCACTTTGAGGCGTATGGTGAAAATGGAAATATCTTCAGATAGAAACTGGTGATAATCTTTCCGATGAGCTGCTTTGTGACATATGCATTCCACTCACAGAGTTATAGCTTTTTTCTCATAGAGGATTGGGAAATCCCTTTGGGAGAGAAAACTACCAAGGGACATTCGGGTGTATATTGATGGCTATGGTGAAAAAGGAAATATCCTCAGACAAAAGCTGGAAAGAAGTTGTCTGTGAAACTGCTCAGTGGTAGATACACTTATTCCTCTCACATGCTTAAAACTTTCTTCATATTTCGCAGTTTGGAAACTCTGTCATAGACCGATCCATGAAGGGACATTCGGGAGCACATTCAGGCCTATGGTGAAAAAGGAAATATCTTCAGATGAAAACTGGACAGAAATTTTCTGAGAAAGTGGTTTGTGATGTGTGCATTCCCCTCAGGGAGTTATACCTCTTTTCTCATGAGGCAGTGTTTGAACAGTGTTCCTGTAAAACTGAGAAAGTGATATTTTGAAGAGCCTTGAAGACTATGGTGAAAAGCAAAATTTCCTCAAAAGAAACCCAGAAAGAAGCATTGCAACAAACTATTCTCTGATATTTGCCTTCATTATACAGAGTTAAATATTAATCTACATTGCCCGGTTTTAAATTCTGTCTTTGAGGAATCTGTGAAGGGATATTAAGTGGTGCATGGAGGCCAGTGGTGAGCAAGGAAATGCCTACCGATGAATACTGGAGAGAAGTTTTCTGAGCAGCTGATTTGCGATGTGTGTATTCATCTCATGGAGTTAAATCATTCCTTGGATTCAGCAGTATGAAATCACTGTTTCTGTGGAACTTGAGAAAGGAAATTTGGGAACGCTCTTTAGAATATGCTGAAAAAGAAATACCCTTAGATAAAAAACAGAATAAAGCTTTCTGTGAAACTGCTCTGTGTCATATGAATTAGGCTAGCACAATTCAGCTTCTCTTTTCATTGAGCAGTATTCTAACAATGTTTTTCTGTAGTCTACGAAGGCATATTCGGGAGTGCTTTGAGGTTTTTGATGAAAACGGAAATATCTTCAGATAGAAACAGGAGAGAAGCTTTTCGAGGAGCTGCTTTGTGATGTGCGCATTCCATTCACAGAGTTATACCTTTCTTCTCATAGAGGATGGGGGAATCCCTTTTGGAGAAAAAGCTACCAAGGGACATTTGGGAGTATATGGACGACTATGCTTGAAAAAGGCAATATCCTCAGATAAAAACTGGAAAGAAGTTTTCTGTGAAACTGCTTTGTGATAGATATGTTTATTCATCTCACATAGATAAAGTTTTCTTTATATTATACAGTTTGGAAACTCCGTCATGGAAGGATAAGAGAAGGGACCTTCGGGAGCACATTCAGGCCTACGGTGAAACAGGAAATATCTTCAGATAAAAACTGGAGAGAAGCTTTCTGAGAAACTGTTTTGTGATGTGTACATTCCACTCAGGGAGCTTTACTTCTTTTCTCTTAAGGCAGTGTTTGGACACTGTTCATGTAAAACCGAATAAGTGATATTTCGGAGCACATTAAAGACTATGGTGAAATGTGGGATATCCTGAAATAAAACCCAGAAAGAAGCGTTCCAAGAAATTGCTCTCTGACACATGCATTCATTTCACGGACTTAAAGCTTACTCCACATTGCCCAGTTTGGAAACTTTGTCTATGAGGAATCTGTGAAGGGATATTAAGTGGTGCCCGGAGGCTTGTAGTGAGCAAGGAAACGTGTTACTATGAAAACTGGAGAGAAACTTTCTGAAGAACTGCTTTGTGATGTGTCTATTCGTCTCATACAGTTAAACCATTCTTTTTTTTTATGTTTTTATTTTTTTTAATTTTTTTTTATTTTTTAATTTATTTATTATTATAATACTTTAAGTTGTAGGGTACATGTGCATAACGTGCAGGTTTGTTACATATGTATACTTGTGCCATGTTGGTCTGCTGCACCCATCAACTCGTCATTTGCATCAGGTATAACTCCCAATGCAATCCCTCCCCCCTACCACCTCCCCATGATAGGCCCCGGTGTGTGATGTTCCCCTTCCTGAGTCCAAGTGATCTCATTGTTCAGTTCCCACCTATGAGTGAGAACATGCGGTGTTTGGTTTTCTGTTCTTGTGATAGTTTGCTAAGAATGATGGTTTCCAGCTGCATCCATGTCCCTACAAAGGACGCAAACTCATCCTTTTTTATGGCTGCATAGTATTCCGTGGTGTATATGTGCCACATTTTCTTAATCCAATCTGTCACTGATGGACATTTGGGTTGATTCCAAGTCTTTGCTATTGTGAATAGTGCTGCAATAAACATACGTGTGCATGTGTCTTTATAGCAGCATGATTTATAATCCTTTGGGTATATCCCCAGTAATGGGATGGCTGGGTCATATGGTACATCTAGTTCTAGATCCTTGAGGAATCGCCATACTGTTTTCCATAATGGTTGAACTAGTTTACAATCCCACCAACAGTGTAAAAGTGTTCCTATTTCTCCACATCCTCTCCAGCACCTGTTGTTTCCTGACTTTTGAATGATCGCCATTCTAACTGGTGTGAGATGGTATCTCATTGTGGTTTTGATTTGCATTTCTCTGATGGCCAATGATGATGAGCATTTTTTCATATGTCTGTTGGCTGTATGAATGTCTTCTTTTGAGAAATGTCTGTTCATATCCTTTGCCCACTTTTTGATGGGGTTGTTTGTTTTTTTCTTGTAAATTTGTTTGAGTTCTTTGTAGGTGCTGGATATTAGCCCTTTGTCAGATGAGTAGATTGCAAAAATTTTCTCCCATTCTGTAGGTTGCCTGTTCACTCTGATGGTAGTTTCTTTTGCTGTGCAGAAGCTCTTTAGTTTAATTAGATCCGATTTGTCAATTTTAGCTTTTGCTGCCGTTGTTTTTGGTGTTTTAGACATGAAGTGTTTGCCCATGCCTATGTCCTGAATGGTACTACCTAGGTTTTCCTCTAGGATTATTATGGTATTAGGTCTAACATTTAAGTCTCTAATCCATCTTGAATTAATTTTCGTATAAGGAGTAAGGAAAGGATCCATTTTCAGCTTTCTACTTATGGCTAGCCAATTTTCCCAGCACCATTTATTAAATAGGGAATCCTTTCCCCATTTCTTGTTTTTCTCAGGTTTGTCAAAGATCAGATGGCTGTAGATGTGTGGTATTATTTCTGAGGACTCTGTTCTGTTCCATTGGTCGATATCTCTGTTTTGGTACCAGTACCATGCTGTTTTGGTTACTGTAGCCTTGTAGTATAGTTTGAAGTCAGGTAGCGTGATGCCTCCAGATTTGTTCTTTTGACTTAGGATTGTCTTGGAGATGCGGGCTCTTTTTTGGTTCCATATGAACTTTAAAGCAGTTTTTTCCAATTCTGTGAAGAAACTCATTGGTAGCTTGATGGGGATGGCATTGAATCTATAAATTACCTTGGGCAGTATGGCCATTTTCATGATATTGATTCTTCCTATCCATGAGCATGGTATGTTCTTCCATTTGTTTGTGTCCTCTTTTATTTCACTGAGCAGTGGTTTGTAGTTCTCCTTGAAGAGGTCCTTTACATCCCTTGTAAGTTGGATTCCTAGGTATTTGATTCTCTTTGAAGCAATTGTGAATGGAAGTTCATTCATGATTTGGCTCTGTGTTTGTCTGTTATTGGTGTATAAGAATGCTTGTGATTTTTGCACATTAATTTTGTATCCTGAGACTTTGCTGAAGTTGCTTATCAGCTTAAGGAGATTTTGGGCTGAGACAATGGGGTTTTCTAAATATACAATCATGTCATCTGCAAAGAGGGACAATTTGACTTCTTCTTTTCCTAACTGAATACCCCTGATTTCTTTCTCTTGCCTAATTGCCCTAGCCAGAACTTCCAACACTATGTTGAATAGGAGTGGTGAGAGAGGGCATCCCTGTCTTGTGCCAGTTTTCAAAGGGAATTTTTCCAGTTTTTGCCCATTCAGTATGATATTGGCTGTGGGTTTGTCATAAATAGCTCTTATTATTTTGAGGTACGTTCCATCAATACCGAATTTATTGAGCGTTTTTAGCATGAAGGGCTGTTGAATTTTGTCAAAAGCCTTTTCTGCATCTATTGAGATAACCATGTGGTTCTTGTCTTTGGTTCTGTTTATATGCTGGATTATGTTTATTGATTTGCGAATGTTGAACCAGCCTTGCATCCCAGGGATGAAACCCACTTGATCATGGTGGATAAGCTCTCTGATGTGTTGTTGAATCCGGTTTGCCAGTATTTTATTGAGGATTTTTGCATCGATGTTCATCAGGGATATTGGTCTAAAATTCTCTTTTTTTGTTGTGTCTCTGCCAGGCTTTGGTATCAGGATGATGTTGGCCTCATAAAATGAGTTAGGGAGGATTCCCTCTTTTTCTATTGATTGGAATAGTTTCAGAAGGAACGGTACCAACTCCTCCTTATACCTCTGGTAGAATTCAGCTGTGAATCCATCTGGTCCTGGACTTTTTTTGGTTGGTAGGCTATTAATTATTGCCTCAATTTCAGAGCCTACTATTGGTCTATTCAGGGATTCAACTTCTTCCTGGTTTAGTCTTGGAAGAGTGTAAGTGTCCAGGAAATTATCCATTTCTTCTAGGTTTTCCAGTTTATTTGCGTAGAGGTGTTTATAGTATTCTCTGATGGTAGTTTGTATTTCTGTGGGGTCGGTGGTGATATCCCCTTTATCATTTTTAATTGCGTCGATTTGATTCTTCTCTCTTTTCTTCTTTATTAGTCTTGCTAGTGGTCTGTCAATTTTGTTGATCTTTTCAAAAAACCAACTCCTGGATTCATTGATTTTTTGGAGGGTTTTTTGTGTCTCTATCTCCTTCAGTTCTGCTCTGATCTTAGTTATTTCTAGCCTTCTGCTAGCTTTCGAATGTGTTTGCTCTTGCTTCTCTAATTCTTTTAATTGCGATGTTAGAGTGTCAATTTTAGATCTTTCCTGCTTTCTCTTGTGGGCATTTAGTGCTATAAATTTCCCTCTACACACTGCTTTAAATGTGTCCCAGAGATTCTGGTATGTTGTATCTTTGTTCTCATTGGTTTCAAAGAACATCTTTATTTCTGCCTTCATTTCGTTATGTACCCAGTAGTCATTCAGGAGCAGGTTGTTCAGTTTCCATGTAGTTGAGCGGTTTTGATTGAGTTTCTTAGTCCTGAGTTCTAGTTTGATTGCACTGTGGTCTGAGAGACAGTTTGTTATAATTTCTGTTCCTGTACATTTGCTGAGGAGTGCTTTACTTCCAATTATATGGTCAATTTTGGAGTAAGTACGATGTGGTGCTGAGAAGAATGTATATTCTGTTGATTTGGGGTGGAGAGTTCTATAGATGTCTATTAGGTCTGCTTGCTGCAGAGATGAGTTCAATTCCTGGATATCCTTGTTAACTTTCTGTCTTGTTGATCTGTCTAATGTTGACAGTGGAGTGTTGAAGTCTCCCATTATTATTGTATGGGAGTCTAAGTCTCTTTGTAAGTCTCTAAGGACTTGCTTTATGAATCTGGGTGCTCCTGTATTGGGTGCATATATATTTAGGATAGTTAGCTCTTCCTGTTGAATTGATCCCTTTACCATTATGTAATGGCCTTCTTTGTCTCTTTTGATCTTTGATGGTTTAAAGTCTGTTTTATCAGAGACTAGGATTGCAACCCCCGCTTTTTTTTGTTCTCCATTTGCTTGGTAAATCTTCCTCCATCCCTTTATTTTGAGCCTATGTATGTCTCTGCGTGTGAGATGGGTCTCCTGAATACAGCAGACTGATGGATCTTGACTCTTTATCCAGTTTGCCAGTCTGTGTCTTTTCATTGGAGCATTTAGTCCATTTACATTTAAGGTTAAGATTGTTATGTGTGAACTTGATCCTGCCATTATGATATTAACTGGTTATTTTGCTTGTTAGTTGATGCAGTTTCTTCCTAGCCTCGATGGTCTTTACATTTTGGCATGTTTTTGCAATGGCTGGTACCGGTTGTTCCTTTCCATGTTGAGTGCTTCCTTCAGGGTCTCTTTTAAGGCAGGCCTAGTGGTGACAAAATCTCTAAGCATTTGCTTATCTGTAAAGGATTTTATTTCTCCTTCACTTATGAAACTTAGTTTGGCTGGATATGAAATTCTGGGTTTAAAATTCTTTTCTTTAAGAATGTTGAATATTGGCCCCCACTCTCTTCTGGCTTGGAGAGTTTCTGCCGAGAGATCTGCTGTGAGTCTGATGGGCTTCCCTTTGTGGGTAACCCGACCTTTCTCTCTGGCTGCCCTTAAGATTTTTTCCTTCATTTCAACTTTGGTGAATCTGGCAATTATGTGTCTTGGAGTTGCTCTTCTCGAGGAGTATCTTTGTGGCGTTCTCTGTATTTCCTGGATTTGAATGTTGGCCTGCCCTACTAGGTTGGGGAAGTTCTCCTGGATGATATCCTGAAGAGTGTTTTCCAACTTGGTTCCATTTTCCCCCTCACTTTCAGGCACCCCAATCAGACGGAGATTTGGTCTTTTTACATAATCCCATACTTCTTGCAGGCTTTGTTCATTTCTTTTTCTTCTTTTTTCTTTGGTTTCTCTTCTCGCTTCATTTCATTCATTTGATCCTCAATCGCTGATACTCTTTCTTCCAGTTGATCGAGTCGGTTACTGAAGCTTGTGCATTTGTCACGTATTTCTCGTGTCATGCTTTTCATCTCTTTCATTTCGTTTATGACCTTCTCTGCATTAATTAGTCTAGCCGTCAATTCTTCCACTTTTTTTTCAAGATTTTTAGTTTCTTTGCGCTGGGTACGTAATTCCTCCTTTAGCTCTGAGAAATTTGATGGACTGAAGCCTTCTTCTCTCATCTCGTCAAAGTCATTCTCCGTCCAGCTTTGATCCGTTGCTGGCGATGAGCTGCGCTCCTTTGCCGGGGGAGATGCGCTCTTGTTTTTTGAATTTCCAGCTTTTCTGCCCTGCTTTTTCCCCATCTTTGTGGTTTTATCTGCCTCTGGTCTTTCATGATGGTGATGTACTGATGGGGTTTTGGTGTAGGTGTCCTTCCTGTTTGATAGTTTTCCTTCTAACTGTCAGGACCCTCAGCTGTAGGTCTGTTGGAGATTGCTTGAGGTCCACTCCAGACCCTGTTTGCCTGGGTATCAGCAGCAGAGGCTGCAGAAGATAGAATATTTCTGAACAGCGAGTGTACCTGTCTGATTCTTGCTTTGGAAGCTTCCTCTCAGGGGTGTACTCCACCCTGTGAGGTGTGGGGTGTCAGACTGCCCCTAGTGGGGGATGTCTCCCAGTTAGGCTACTCAGGGGTCAGGGACCCGCTTGAGCAGGCAGTCTGTCCCTTCTCAGATCTCAACCTCCGTGTTGGGAGATCCACTGCTCTCTTCAAAGCTGTCAGACAGAGTCCTTTGCGTCTGCAGAGGTTTCTGCTGCTTTTTTTTTTGTTGTTGTTGTTGTTGTTGTGTAGCTGTGCCCTGTCCCCAGAGGTGGAGTCTCAGTTGAAAATGCAGAAATCACCGGTCTTCTGTGTCGCTCGCACTGGGAGTTGGAGACTGGAGCTGTTCCTATTAGGCCATCTTGCTCCGCCCCCCTCAAACCATTCTTGATTGAGTAGCTTGAAGTCACTGTTTTTGTGGAATCTGAGGAAGGATGTATATTTGGAAACGCTCCTTAGAATATGGAGAAAGAAATATCCTCAGGCAAAATCCAGAAGGAAGCATTTTGTGTAACTGCTCTGTGTCGTCTAAATTCCTCTCACTCAGTTAAGCCTTTCTATTCATTGAGCAGTTTTCTTAGCCTGTTTATGTGTAGTGTGTGAAATGATATTCGGGAGCACTTTGAGGCTTATGGTGGAAAAGGAAATATGTTCAGCCCGAAACTGGAGAGAAGCTTTCTGAGGCACTGCTTTGTGATGTGTGCATTCCACTCACAGTGTTATACGTCTCTTCTCATACAGCATCAGGGAAATCCTTTTGGAGAAAAAGATGTCAAGTGATATTCAGGAGCATGTTGTTGCCTATGGTGGAAAGGGAAATAGTCCCAGACAAAAACTGGACAAATGCTTTTTATGAAACTGTTCTGTAATATGTGTATTCATCTCACATAGGTAAAGCTTTCTTTACATTACGCAGCTTGGAGACTCTGTCATGGATGGATCCATGAAGGGGCATTCGGGAGCACATTCAGGACCATGGTGAAAAAGGAAATATCTTCAGATAAAAACTGGAAAGAAGATTTCTGTGAATCTTCTTTTGGCTATGATTGTTCCTCTCACATAGATAAAACTTTCTTTACATTATGTAAGATGGAACTTCTGTCATGGATGGATCCGTGAAGGGATATTTGAGATCACATTCTGGCCTATGGTGAAAAAGGAAGTATGGTCAGATGAAAACTGGGGAAAAGCTTTCTGAGAAACTGCTTGGTGATGTGTGCATTCCACTCAGGGAGTTATACCATTCTTCTCATAAGACACTTTTTGAACACTGTTTCTGTAAAACCGAAAAAGTAATATGTCGGAGCACATGGAAGACTATGGCGAAAAGTGAAATATCCTGAAATAAAACCCAAAAAGAAGCGTTCCAGGAACCTACTCTCTGACTTGTGCTTTGATTTCAGAGAGTTACAACTGATTCGACATGTCCCAGTTTGGAAAGTCTGTCATTGATGATTCTTTGAAGGGATATTAAGTGGCGACCGGAGGCCTGTGGTGAGCAAGGAAATGCCTTCTGGTGAAAACTGGAGAGAAGCTTTCTGAGCAACTGCTTTGAGATGTGTGTATTCATCTCATAGAGTTAAAGTATTCTTTGGATTTAGCACTGTGAAATCACTATTTCTGTGGAATCTGATGAAGAACATTTTGGAATGCTCTATAGAATATGGAGAAAGAAATATCCTCAGATAAAAACCAGAAGGAAGCTTTCTGTGAAACTGCTATGTGTCATGTGAATTCCTATCACTCATTTAACATCTCTTTTCATTCAGTAGATTTCTAACAATGTTTTTGTTTAGCGTGCAAAGGTATATTCAGGAGCACTTTGAAGCTTAAGGTGAAAAACTAAGTATGTTCAGATACAAACTGGAGAGAAGATATCCGAGGAACAGCTTTTGACATGCGCATTCCACTCACATTGTTATACCTCTCTTCTCATACAGCATCGGGGAAACACTTTTGGAGAAAAGGTACCATGAAATATTCGGGAGCATATTGACGCCTATGGTGAAAAGTGAAATTGCTTTACACAAAAACTGGAAAGAAGGTTTCTGTGAAACTTCTCTGTGATATGTGTATTCATCTCACATAGATAAGGCTTCCTTTACATTATGCAGCAGGAAAATTCTGTCAAGGACGTATCTGTGAATGGACATTCAGGAGCACATACAGGACTATGATGAGAAAGGAAGTATCTTCAGATAAAAACTGGAAAGAAGCTTTCTGTGAATCTGCTTTGTGCTATGTTTATTCATCCCACATAGATGAAGCTTTCTTTACATTACTCAGCTTGGAAACTCCATCATGGACGAACTGTGAATGGACACTCTGGAGGACATTCAGGAGTATGGTTAAAAAGGAAATATCCAAGACAAAAACTCGAAAGAAGATTTCTGTGAAACTGCTTTGTGATAGATATATTTATTCATCTCACATAAATAAAACTTTCCTTGTATTAGGCACTGTGGAAACTCCGTCATGGACCGATTTGCAAAGGGACATTTGGGAGCACATTCAGGCCTACGGTGAAAGAGGAGATATCTTCAGATAAAAACTGGAGAAAAGCTTACTGAGAAACTGCTTTGTGATGTGTGCATTCCACTCAGGGTGTTATACCTCTTTTCTCATAAGGCAGTGTTTGAAAACTGCTAATGTAAAACCAAAAAAATAATATGTCAGAGCGCATGGAAGACTATGGCAAAAAGTGAAATATCCTGAAATAAAACCCAGAAAGAAGCGTTCCAAGAAACTGCTCTCTGACACGTGCATTCATTTCCAAGAGCTAAAGCTTAGTCTACATTTCCCAGTTTGAAAAGTCTGTCTTTGAGGATTCTGTGAAAGGATATTAAGTGGTGACCAGAGGCCTGTGGCGAGCAAGGAAATGTCTTCCGTTGAAAACTGGAGACAAGCTTTCTGAAGAACTGTTTTGTGATGTGTGTATTCATCTCATAGAGTTAAATCATTCTTTAGATTGAACAGTTTGAAATCACTCTTTCTGCAGAACCTGAGAAAGGACATTTGGGAATGCTCTTCAGGATATATTGAAAAAGAAATACTCTCCGATAAAAACCAGAAGGAAGCTATCTGTGAAACTGCTCTCTGTCATGTGCATTCCACTCCCACAGTTAAGCTTCTGTTTTCATTGAGCAATATTTTAACACTGTTTTAGTTTCGTCAGCTAAGGGATATTCGGGAGCGCTTTGAGGCTTTCAGTGAAAAAGGGAATATCTTCAGATAGAAACTGGAGAGAAGCTTTCCAAGGAGCTGCTTTGTGGTGTGTGCATTCCACTCACAGAGTTATACTTTTCTTTTCATAAAGAATTGGGGAATTCCTTCTCAAGAAAAAGCTACCAGTGGACATTCGGGAGTATGTGGACTGCTATGGTGAACAGAAAATATCCTCAGACTAAAACTGAAAAGAAGCTTTCTGTGAAACTGCTTTGTGATAGATATGTTTATTCATTTCACATAGATGAACTTTCTTTCTATTATGCAGTTTTGAAACACCGTCACGGATGGATTCGTGAAGGGACATTCGGGAGCACATTCACACCTATGGTGAAAAAGGAAATATCTTCAGATAAAAACTAGAAAGAAGTTTTCTGAGACACTGCTTTGTGATGTGTGCATTCCACTCAGGGAGTTGTACCTCTTTTCCCATAAGGCAGTGTTTGAACACTGTTCCTGTAAAACCGAAAAAGTGATATTTTGGAGCGCATTGAAGACTATTGCGAAATGTGAAATATCCTCAAATAACACCCAGAAAGAAGCGTTCCAAGAAACTGCTCTCTGATATGTGCATTCATTTCACATAGTTAAAGCTTACTCTACGTTGCCCACTTTGGAAACTCTGTCTTTGAGGAATCTGTAAAGGGATAGTAAGTGGCACCTGGAGACTTGTGGTGAGCAAGAAAAGGTCTTCCGGTGAAAACTGGAAAGAAGTTTTCTGAGCAACCGCTTTGTGATGTGTGTATTCATCACTTAGAGTTAAACTATTGTTTGAATTGAGGAGTTTGTAATCACTGTTTTTGTGGAATCTGAGGAGGGACATTTGGGAACACTCCTTAGAATATGGTGAAAGAAATATTCCCAGGTTAAATCGAGAAGGAAGCTTTCAGTGAAACTGCTCTGTGTCTTCTTAATTCCTCTCAATCAGTTAAGCCTCGCTTTTCATTGAACAGTTTTCTAACTCTGTTTATGTTTAACATGTGAAGGGATATGCAGGAAGGCTTTGAGACTCATGGTGAAAAAGGAAATATGTTCCGACCGAAACTGGAGAGAAGCTTTCCGAAGAACTGCTTTGTGACATGTGCATTTAACTCACAGTGTTATACTTCTTTTCTCATACCGCATTGGTGAAACCCTTTTGGGGAAAAAGGTTCTAAGTGATATTCATAAGCATGTTGATGCCTATGGTGAAAAGGGAAATAGCCTCAGACAAAAACTGGAAAGAAGCTTTCTGTGAATCTGCTTTTTGCTATGTTTATTCGTCTCACATAGATAAAGCTTTCTTTACATTATGCAGCTTGGAAACTCCATCATGGATGGATCTGCAAAGGGATATTCGGGATCACATTTGGGCCTATGGTGAAAAAGGAAATATTGTCAGATAGAAACTGGAGAGAAGCTTTTTGAGAAACTGCTTGGTGATGTATGCATTCCACTCAGGGAGTTATACCTTTTCTCTCATATGACACTGTTTGAACACTGTTCCTGTAAAACTAAAAAAGTGATATTCAGAGCACATTGAAGACTATGGCAAAAAGTGAAATGTCATCCAGTAAAACCCTTATGGAGCATTCCAAGCAAATTCTCTCTGACATGTCCATTCATTTCACAGCATTAAAGCTTACTCTACATTTCCCAGTTTCGAAAGTATGTCTTTCAGGATTCTGTGAGGTTATGTTAAGTGGCAACTGAAGGTCTGTGGCGAGCAAGGCAACGTCCTTGGTTGAAAATTGGAGAGAAGCCTTCTGAGCAACACTTTCGTGATGCTTGTATTCATGTCATAGACTGAAATCATTCTTTGGATTGAGCAGTTTGAAATCACTGTTTCTGTGGAATCTGAGAAACAACATTTGGAACGCTCTTTAGATTATCCTGAAAAGTAAATAACCATAGAAACCAGAAGGAAGCTTTCTGTGAAACTGCTCTGTGTCACGTGAATTCCGTTCACACAGTTAAGCTTCTCTTTTCATTGAGCAGTATTTTAACACTTCTTTTGTTTAGTCTGGGAAGGGATCTTCGGGAGTGCTTTGAAGCTTATGGTGAAAAAGGAAATATCTTCAGATAGAAACTGGAGAGAAGCTTTTCTAGGGGCCACTTTGTGACATGTGCATTCCACTCAGAGAATTATACCTTTCTTTTCATAGAGGATTGGGGAAACCCTTTTGGAGAAAAAGCTACCGGGGACATTCGGGAGTATATGGACCACTATGGTGAAAAAGGAAATATCCTCAGACTAAAACTGGAAAGATCTCTGTGAAACTGCTTTGTTATAGATATGTTTATTCATCTCACATAGATGAAACTTTCTTTATATTATGCAGTTTGGAAACTCCGTCATGGACGAATCCGCGAAGGCACATTCTGGAGCACATTCAGGCCTACGGGGAAAAAGGAGAAATCTTCAGATAAAAACATGATAGAAGCTTTCTGAGTAACTGCTTTGTGATGAGTGCATTCCACTCAGGGAGTTATACCTCTTTTCTCATAAGGCAGTATTTGAACACCTCCTGTAAAACCGAAATAGTAATATTTCGGAGTGTATGGATGAGTTTGGTGAAAAGTGAAATATCCTGAAATAAAACCCAGAAAGAAGCGTTCCAGCAAACTGCTCTCTGACACATGTATTCATTTCACAGAGTTAAAGCCTACTCTACATTTCCCAGTTTGGAAAATCTGTCTTTGAGGATTCTGTGAAGGGATATTCACAGAAGGGGCATATTAACGCCTATGGTGAAAAGGGAAATAGCCTCAGACAGAAACTGGATAGAAGCTTTCTGTGAAACTGCTCTGTGCTATGTGTATTCATCTGACATAGATAAAGCTTTCTTTACATTACGCAGCTTCGAAACTCTGCCATGGACCTATCCATGAAGGGATATTCGGGAGCTCATTCAGGACTATGGTGAAAAAGGAAATATCTTCGGATAAAAACTGGAAAGAAACATTCTGTGAATCTGCTTTTTGCTATTTTTATTCATTTTATGTACATAATGCTTTCTTTGCATTACGCAGCTTGGAAAGTCTGTCATGGATGGATATGTGAAGGGCATTCGGCAGCACATTCAGAACTATGATGAAAAGGGAAATATTTCAGATAAAACCAGAAGGAAGCTTTCTGTGAAACTGCTATGTGTCATGTGAATTCCTCTCGCTCAGTTAAGCTTCTCTTTTTATTGAGCAGTTTTCTAGCACTGTTTATGTTTAGCATGCGAAGGGTATTTGGGAGCGCTTTGAGTCTTACGGTGAAAAAGGAAGTAAGTTCAGGTAGAAACTTTAGAGAAGCTTTCTGAGAAACTGCTTTGTGATGTGTGCATTCCACTCTGGGAGTTATACCTCTTTTCTCACAAGGCAGTGTTTGTACACTGTTACTGTAAAACGAAAAAGTGATATTTCGGAGCGCATTGAAGACTATGGCGAAAAGTGATATATCCTAAAATAAAACCCAGAAAGAAGCGTTCCAAGAAACTGTTCTCAGATATTTGCATTCAATTCACAGAGGTAAAGCTTACTCCACGTTGTCCACGTGTGCATTCAACTCATAGAATTATAACATTCTTCTCATAGAAGATTGGGGAATCCCTTTTGGAGAAAAAGCTACCAAGGGACATTTGAGAGTATAGGGACGGCTATGGTGAAAAAGGAAATATCCTCTGACAACAACTGAAAAGAAGCTTTCTGTGAAATGGGTTTGTGATAGATATGTTTATTCATCTCACATAGATAAAACTTTCCTTCTATTATGCAGTTTGGAAACGTTGTCATGGATGGATTCACAAAGTGACATTTGGGAGCACATTCAGGGCTACAATGGAAAAGGAGATATCTTCAGATAAAAACTGGATAGAGGCTTTCTGAAAAACTGCTCTGTGATGTGTGCATTCCACTCAGGGAGTTATACTTCTTTTCTCATAAGGCAGTGTTTGAACACTATTCCTGTAAAACCGAAAAAGTAATATTACGAAGCGCATGGAAGACTATGGTGAAAAGTAAAATGTCGTTAAATAAAACCAGGAAAGAAGCATTCCAAGAAACTGCTGTCTGACATATACATTCATTTCAGAGAGTTAAAGTTTAATCTACATTTCCCAGTTCGGAAAGTCTGTCTTTGAGTATTCTGCCAATGGATATTAAGTGGCGACCAGAGGCCTGTGGCGACCAAGAAATATCTTCTGTTGAAAACTGGAGAGAAGCTTTCTGAGCAACTACTTTGTGATGTGTGTATTCATCTCATAGAGTTAAATCATTCTTTGGATTGAGCAGTTTAAAATCACTCTTTCTGTGGAACCTGAGAAAGGACATTTGGAAACTATTAAGAATATGCAGCCAGGCACGGTGGCTCAAGCCTGTAATCCCAGCACTTTGGGAGGCCGAGGCAGAGGATCACGAGGTCAAGGAGATGAGAGACCATCCTGTGGCCCCAACACTTGTTGAAACCCTGCCTCTACTAAAAATCAAAAAACTAAGCTAGGAGGTGAAGCGGGCACTAGTAGTCCCAAGCTACTTTCGGGAGGAGGCTGAGCCAGGAGAATGAGTGTAAACCAGGGGAAGTGGAGCTTGCAGTGAGCTGAGATCCAAGCCCACTGCACTCAGCCTGAAACAGAAGCGAGACTCCATCTCAAAAAAAAAAAAAAGAATATGCTGAAAAAGAAATACCCTCTGATAAAAACCAGAAGAAAGCTTTCTGTGAAAGTGCTCTGTGTCATGTGACTTCCACTCGCACAATTAAGCTTCTGTTTTCATTGAGCAGTATTCTAACACTGTTTTAGATTAGTCAGCTAAGGAATACTCGGGAGCGCTTTGAGGCTTATGGTGAAAACAGAAATATCTTCAGATAGAAACAGGAGAGAAGCTTTCCGAGGACCTGCTTTGTTTCGTGTGCGTTCCACTCACAGAGTTATGCCTTTCTTCTCATAGAGGATTGGGGAATCCCTTTTGGAAAAAAAGCTACCAAGGGACATTTGGGAGTATATGGATGGCTAAAGTGAAAAAGGAAATATCCTCAGACAAAAACTGGAAATAAGATTTCTGTGAAACTGCTTTGTGATAGATATGTTTATTCATCTCACATAGATAAAACTTTCTTTCTATTACGCAGTTTTGAAATGCCATCATGGATGGATTTGTGAAAGGACATTCGGGAGCACATTCTGACCTATGGTGAAATAGCAAATATCTTCTGATAAAAAGTGGAGAGAAGCTTTCTGAGAAACTGCTTTGTGATGTGTACATGCCACTGAGGGAGTTATTCCTCTTGTCTCATAAGGCAGTGTTTGAACATTGTTTCTGTAAAACCGAAAAAGTAATATTTCGGAGCGCATGGAAGACTATGGCGAAAAGTGAAATATCCTGAAATAAAACCCAGAAAGTAGCATTCCAACAAACTCTTCTCTGATATGTGCATTCATTTCACAGAGGTAAAGCTTACTCTACATTACCTAGTTTGGAAATTCTGTCTTTGAGGGATTTGTGAAGGGATATTAAGTGGCACACTGTGGCTTGTGGTGAGCAAGGAAACGTCTTCCAATGAAAACTGGAGAGAAGCTTTCTGAGCAAATGTTTTGTGATGTGTGTAGTCACCTCATAGATTTAAACCATTCTTTGGAATGAGAAGTTTGAAATCACTGTTTTGTGGAATCTGAGGAAAAATATTTCAGAATGCTCCTTAGAATATGGAGGAAGAAATATCCTCAGATAAAATCCAGAAGGAAGCTTTCTGTGAAACTGCTCTGAGTCGTCTTAATTCCTCTCGCTCAGTTAAGACTCTGTTTTCATTGAGAAGTTTTCTAACCCTTTTTATGTTTACTGTGTGAAGGGTTGTTCAGGAGTGCTTTGAGGCTTATGGTCAAAAAGGAAATATGTTCAGACCGAAACTGGAGAGAAGCTTTCCGAAGAACTGCTTTGTGACATATGCATTCCACTCACAGTGTTATACTTCTCTTCTCATATAGCATTGGGGAAACCCTTTAGAAGAAAAAGGTACCAAGTGATATTCGGGAGCATGTTGATGCCTATGGTGAAAAGAGAAATAGCCACAGACAAAAACTGGAAAGAAGCTTTCTATGAAACTGTTGTGTGATATGTGTATTCTTCTCACATAGATAAAGCTTTCTTTACATTATACAGCTTGGAATCTCTGTCATGGACGGATCCACGAAGGGACATTTGGGAGCACATTCAGGATTATGGTGAAAAAGGAAATATCTTCAGATTAAAACTGAAAAGAAACTTTCTTTGAATCTACTTTTTGTTATGCTTAGTCATCTCACATAAATAAAGCTTTCTTTACTTTATGCAGCTTGGAAACTCCATCATGGATGGATCTGTGAAGGGATATTCAGGATCATATTCGGGCCTATGGTGAAAAAGGAAATATCATCAGATAAAAACTGGAGAGAAACTTTCTGAGAAAGTGCCTGGTGATGTGTGAATTCCACTCAGGGAATTATAGCTTTTCTCTCATAAAGTACTGTTTGAACACTGTTCCTGTAAAACTAAAAAAGTGATATTCGGAGCACATTGAAGACTATGGCGAAAAGTGAGATGTCATCAAATAAAGCCCAGAAAGAAGCATTCCAAGAAACTCCTCTATGACCTGTCCATTCATTTCACAGAGTTAAATCTTACTCTACATTTCCCAGTTTTGAAAGTCTCTCTATGAGGTGTCTGCGAAGGGATATTAAGTGATAATTGGAGGCCTGTGGTGAGCAAGAAAATGTCTTCCATTGAAAATTGAAGAGAAGCTTTCTGAGCAACTGCTTTGTGAAGTGTGTATTCATCTCATAGAATGAAATCATTCTTTGGATTGAGCAGTTTGAAGTCGCTCTTTCTGTGGAACCTGAGAAAGGACATTTGGGAATGCTCTTTAGAATATGCTGTAAAAGAAATACCCTCCAATAAAAACCAGAAGGAAGGTTTCTGTGAAACTGCTCTGTGGCATGTGAATTCCACTCGTACAGTTAAGCTTCTGTTTTCATTGAGCAGTATTCTAACACTGTTTATGTTTAGTCCGTGAAGGGATATTCGGGAGCGCTTTGAGGGTTATGGTGAAGAAGGAAATACCTTCAGATAGAAGCTGGAGAGAAGCTTTCCGAGGATCTGCTTTGTGTCATGTGCATTCCACTCACAGAGTTATAGCTTTCTTCTCATAGAGGTTTGGGGAATCCCCTTTGGAGAAAAAGTACCAAGGGACATTCGGGAGTATAGAGACGGCTATGGTGTAAAAGGAAATATCCTCAGAAAAAAATTCGAAAGAAGCTTTCTGTGAAATTGCTTTGGGATAGATATGTTTATTCATCTCACATAGATAAAACTGTCTTTATATTTCACAATTTGGAAACTGTATCATGGACGGATCCACGAAGGGACATTCCGGAGCACATATAGGACTATGGTGAAAAAGGAAATATCTTCAGATAAAAACTGTAAAGAAGCTTTATCTGAAACTTCTCTTTTCTATGTTCATTCATCTCACATAGATAAAGTTTTCTTTACATTAAGTAGCTTGGAAACACTGCCATAAAAGAATCCACCAAGTTACATTTGGGAGCACCTTCAGGACTATGGTGCAAAAGGAAATATATACAGATAAAAACTGGACAGAAGTTTCTGAATAACTGCTTTGTGATGTTTGCATTCCACTGGGTAGTTATACCTCTTTTCTCATAAGGTAGTGTTTGAACACTGTTCTGTAAATCTGAAAAAGTGATATTTCGGAGCGCATTGAGGACTATGGAGAAAAGTGAAATATCCTCAAAAAACAAAAACAAAAACAAAAACAAAAAAACAGAAAGAAACGTTCCATGAAACTATTCTCTGACAATGTACGTTCATTTCACAGAGTTAAAGCTTACACTAAATTGCCCAGTTTGGAAACTCTGTCTTTGAGGAATCTGCCAAATGATATTAAGTGGCGTCCAGAGGCCTGTGGTGAGCAAGGAAACATTTTCCATTGAAAACTGAAGAGAAGCTTTCTGAGGAACTGCTTTGTGACGTGTGTATTCATCTCATAGTGTTAAGTCATTCTTTGGATTAAGCAGTTTGAAATCACTGTTTCTGTGGAATCTCAGGAAGGACATTTGGGAATGCTCTTTACAATATGGAGAAAGAAACATCCTCACATAAAAACCAGAAGGTAGCTTTCTGTGAAACTGCTGTGTGTCGTTTGAATTCCTCTCGCTCAGTTAGGCTTCTCTTTTCATTGAGCATTTTTGTAACACTGTTTCTGTTTAGCGTGCGAAGGGATTTTCAGGAATGCTTTGAGACTTACAGTGAAAAAGGAAATATCTTCAGATAGAAACTGGAGAGAACTTTCCCAGGAACTGCTTTGTGACATGTGCATTCCACTCACAGTGTTGTACCTCTCTTCTCATACAGCATCAGGGAAAACCCTTTGGGGAAAAATTTACCAAGGGTATCCGGGATCATATAGATGCCTATGATGAAAAGGGAAATAGCCTCAAACAAAAACCGGAAAGAAGCTTTCTGTGAAACTGCTCTGTGATATGTGCAACATAGATGAAGCTTTCTTTACATTACGCAGCTTGGAAGCTCTGTCATGGACAGATACGCAAAGGGACATTTGGGAGCACATTCAGGACTCTGATGAAAAAGGAAATATATTCAGATATACATTGAATAGAAGCTTTCTGTGAATCTACTTTTTGCTATTTGTATTCATTTCACACAGGTAAAGCTTTCTTTACATTACGCAGCTCTCAAATTACGTCATGGATGGATCCACGAAGGGATATTTGGGATCACATACAGGACTATGGAGAAAAAGGAAATATCTTCAGATAAAAAAAGAAGAGAAGCTTTCTGAGAAACTGCTTTGTGATGTGTGCATTGCACTCAGGGAGTTATACCTCTTTTCTCATAAGGCAGTGTTTGAACACTGTTCCTGTAAAACCGAAAAAGTGATATTTTGGAGCACATTGAAGAATATGGAGAAAAGTGAAATATCTTCAAATAAAATACAGAAAGAAGTGTTCCAAGAAACTGGTCTCTGAAATGTGCATTCATTTTACAGAGTTAAATCTTACTCTACATTGCACAGTTTGGAAACTGTCTTTGAGGAATCTGGGAGGAGATACTAAATGGCGCCCTGTGGCCTGTGGTGAGCAAGGAAATCTCTTCCATTGAAAACTGTAGAGAAGCCTTCTGAGTAACTGCCTGTGATGCGTGTTTTCATCTCATAGAGTTAAATCATTCTTTGGATTGAGCAGTTTGAAATCACTCTTTCTGTGGAACCTGAGAAAGGACAATTGGGAATGCTCTTCAGAATATGCTGAAAATGAAATATCCTCAGATAAAAACCAGAAGAAAGCTTTCTGTGAAACTGCTCTGTGTTGTGTGAATTCCACTTGCACCATTAAGCTTCTCTTTTCATTGAGCAGTAGTCTAACACTATTTTTGGTGACTCTGAGGAGGGATATTTGGGAATGCTCTGAGGCTTATGGTGAAAGCCGAAATATCTTCAGATAGAAACTGGAGAGAAGCTTTCCGAGGAGCTGCTTTGTGATGTATGCATTGCACTCATGGAGTTATACCTTTCTTCTCATAGAGGACTGAGGAATCCCTTTTGGAGAAAAAGCTACCAAGGGACATTCGGGAATATAGGGACTGCTATTGTGGAAAAAAAAAATATCCTCAGACCAAAACTGGAAAGAAACTTTCTGTGAAACTGCTTTGTGATAGATATGTATAATCTTCTCACATAGATACAACTTTCTTTATAATACACAGTTTGGAACCTCAGTCATGGACGGATCCATGAAGGGACATTTGGGAGCACATACAGGACTATGGTGAAAAAGGAACTATCTTCAGATAAAAACTGGAAAGAAGCTTTCTGTGAATCTGCTTTTTGCTAGGTTTATTCATCTCACATAGATGAAGCTTTCTTTACATTACTCAGCTTGGAAACTCTGTCATGGACGAACCATGAAGGGACATTCAGGAGCACATTCAGGTATATGGTGAAAAAGGAAATATCATCAGATAAAAACTGAAAAGAAACGTTCTGTGAATCTGTTTTTTTCTATGTTTATTCATCTCACATAGATAAAAGTTTCTTTAAATTACGCAGTTGGAAACTCCATCATGGACGGATCCGCGAAGGGATACTCGGTATCACTTTCAGGCCTATCATGAAAAAGGAAATGTTTTCCGATGAAAACTGGAGAGAAGATTTCTGAGCAACTGCTTTGTGATGTGATGTGTGTATTCATCCCATAGAGTTAAACGAATCTTTGGATTGTGCAGTTTGAAATCACTGTTTCTGTGGAATCTGAGGAAGGACATTTGGGAATGCTCTTTAGAATATGGAGAAAGAAATACCGTCTGATAGAAACCAGAAGGAAGCTTTCTTTGAAACTGCTGTATGTCATGTGAAATCCTCTCCCTCAGTTAAGCTTCTCTTTTCATTCAGCAGTTTTCTAACACTGTTTGTGTTTAGTGTATGAGAGGATATTGGGGCACAGCTTCAGGCTTATGCTGAAAAAGGAAATGTGTTCAGATGGAAACTGGAGAGAAGCTTTCCAAGGAATTGCTTCATGACCTGTGCATTCCACTTACAGTGTTATACCTCTCTTCTCATACAGCATCAACGAAACCCTTTTGGAGAAAAAGGCACCAAGTGATATTCGGGGGCATATTGACATCCATGGTGAAAAGGGAAATAGCCTCAGACAAAAACTGGAAGTAAGCTTTCTGTGGAACTGCTCTGTGATATGTGTGTTCATGTCACATAGATAAAGCTTTCATTACATTGCACAGCTTGGAAACTCTGTCAAGGGTGGATCCGCAAAAGGACATTCGGGAGCACATTCAGGAATGTGGTAAAAAAGGAAATAAGATAGAAACTGGTAGAAGCTTTCTGTTAATCTGCTTTTTGCTGTGTTTATTAATCTCACATAAATAAAGCTTTCTTTACATTACTCAGTTTGGAATCTCCATCATGCATGGATCTGCAATGGGATATTCGGGATTACATTCAGGACTATGGTGGAAAAGGAAATAACTTCAGATAAAAACTGGAGAGAAGCTTTCTGAGAAGCTGCTTTGTGACGTGTGCATTCCACTCACAGAGTTAAACCTTCCTTTTCATGGAGGATTGGGGAATCCCTTTTTCAGAAAAAGCTACCCGGGGACATTCGGGAGTATAGGGATGGCTATGATGAAAAAGGAAATATCCTCAGACAAAAACTGGAAAGAAGATTTCTGTGAAACAGCTTTGTGATAGACATGTTTATTCATCTCACATAGATAAAACTTTCCTTATATTATGCAGTTTGCAAACTCCATCATCGACGGATCCATGAAGGGACTTTGGGGAGCACACGCAGGCCTACAGTGAAAAAGGAGATATCTTCAGATAAAAACTAGAGAGAAGTTTCTGAGAAACTGCTTTGTGATGTGTGCATTCCACTCAGGGAGTTGTACCTCTTTTCTCTTAAGGCAGTGTTTGAACACTGTTCCTATAAAACTGGAAAGGTAATATTTTGGAGTGCATGGAAGACTATGGCAAAAAGTGAAATATCCTGAAATAAAACCCAGAAAGAAGCATTCCAAGAAACTTCTCTCTGACATGTGCATTCATTTCAGAGACTTAAAGCTTACTCTACATTTCCCACTTTGGAAAGCCTGTCTTTGAGGATTCTGAGAAGGAATATTAAGTGGCTCCCAGAGAAATGCGGTGAGCAAGGAAATGTCTTTCATTGAAAACTGGAGAGAAGCTTTTTGAGCAGCTGCTTTGTGATGTGTGTACTATTCTCATACATTTAAATCATTCTTTAGATTGAAGAGTTTGAAATCACTGTTTCTGTGAAACCTGAGAAAAGAAATTTGGGAACACTTTTAGAATGTGCTGAAAAAGAAATATCCTCAGATAAAAAACAAAAGGAAGCTTTATGTGAGACTCCTCAGTTTCGTGTGAATTCCCCTCACACAGTTCAGCTTGTCTTCCTATTGATCAGTATTCTAACACTGTGTTTAGTCTGCCAAGGGATATTCGGGAGCGCTTTGAGGCTTAGGGTGACGAAGAAAATATGTTGGGATAGAAACTGGAGAGAAGATTTCCGAGGAACTGCTTTGTGACGTGTGCATTCCACTCACAGATTTATGCCTTTTTTCTCATGGAGGATTGGGGAATCCCTTTTGGAGAAAAAGCTACCAAGGGACATTCAGGAGTATATGGACGACTATGGTGGAAAAGTAAGTAACCTCAGACAAAAACTGGAGAGAGAACATTTCTGTGAAACTGGTTCATGATGGATATGTTTATTCATCTCAAAGAGATAAAACTTCCCTTATATTACACAGTTTGGATACTCCCTCTTGGACAGATCCGCAAAGGGACATTCTTGAGCACATTCAGGCATATGGTGAAAAAGGAAATATCTTCAGATAAAAACTGGAGAGAAAGAAGCTTTCTGCAAAACTGCTTTTTGATGTGTGCATTCCACTCAGGGAATTATACCTCTTTTCTCATAAGGCAGGGTTTGAGCACCGTTCTTGTAAAAATAAAAAAGTGTTGTTTCAGAGTGCATTGAAGACTATGGCGAAAAGTGAAATATCCTCAAATAAAACCCAGAAAGAAGCATTCCAAGAAACTACTCTCCAATATGTGCATTCATTTCACAGAATTAAAGTGTACTCTACATTGCCCAGTTTGGAAACTCTTTCTTTGAGGAATCTGCAAAGGGATATTAAGTGGCGCCACAGAAGCCTGTGGTGAGCAAAGAAATATCTTCTGATAAAAACTGGAGAGAAGCTTTCTGAGCAACTGCTTTGTGATGTGTGTATTCATCTCATAGAGTTAAAGCATTCCTTGGATTGAGTAGTTTGAAATCACTGTTTCCGTCATATCTGAGGAAGGACATTTGGGATCGCTCTTTGGAATATGGAGAATGAAATATCCTCAGATGAAATCCAGAAGGAAGTGCTCTGTGAAACTGCTATGTGTCGTGTGAATTCCTCTCACTCACTTAAGCTTCACTTTTCATTGAAGAGTTTTCTAACACTGTTTAGGTTTAGCATGCAAAGGGGTATTCGGAAGCACTTTGAGTCTCACAGTGAGAAAAGAAATATGCTCAAATAGACAATGGAGAGAAGTTATCCGAGGAACTGCTTGTGACGTGTACATTCCACTAACCGTGCTATACCTCTCTTCTCATACAGCATCGGGGAAACTCTTTTGGAGAAAAAGGAACCAAGGAATATTTGGGAGCATATTGACGCCCATGGTAAAAACGGAAATAGCCTCAGACAAAAAGTGGAAAGAAGTTTTCTGTGAAAATGCTCTGTGCTATGTGAATTCACCTCACATAGATAAAGCTTTCTTTACATTACGCAGCTTGGAAACTCCATCATGTACGGATCCGCGAAGGGACATTGGGGAGCACATTCAGGCCTATGGAGAAATAGGAAATATCTTCATATAAAAATCGGGGAGAAGCTTTCTGAGAAACTGTTTCGTGATATGTGCATTCCACTCAGGGAGTTATACCTCTTTTCTCATAAGGCAGGTTTTGAACACTGTTCCTGTAAAACCGAAAACGTGATATTTCAGATCGCATTGAAGACTATGGCAAAAAGTGAACTATCCTCAAATAAAGTGCAGAAAGAAGCATTTGAAGAAGCTGCTCTCTGATATGTACATTCATCTCACAGTGTTAAAACTTACTCTACGTTGCTCGGTTTGGAAACTCTATCTTTGAGGAATCTGCAAAGTGATATTTAGTGGCGCTTGGAGACCTGTGGTGAGCAAGGAAATGTCTTCTGATGAAAACTGGAAAGAAGCTTTCTGAGCAACTGCTTTGTGATGTGTGTATTCATCTCATAGAGTTAAATCATTCTTTGTATTGAGCAGTTTGAAATCACTGTTTCTGTGGATCCTGAGAAAGGACATTTGGGAACGCTCTTTAGACTATGCTAAAAAAAAAATCCTCAGATAAAAACTGGAAGGAAGTTTTCTCTGAAACAACTCTGTATCATTTGTATACTAATCACAGAGTTCAGTCTCCTTTTTCATTGAAGAGTACTCTAACACTGTGTTTAGTGTGCAAAGTGATATTCAGGAGTGCTTTGAGGCTTATGGTGAAAACTGAAATATCTTCAGATAGAAACTGGAAAGAAGATTTCAGAGGAGCTGTTTTGTGACGTGTGCATTCCACTCACAGAGATTTACCTTTCTTCTCTTACAGCATCGGGGAAACCCTTTTGTAGAAATAGGTACCAAATGATAATCGGGAGCATGTTGACACCTATGGCAAAAAGAGAAATAGCCTCAGAAAAAAACTGGAAAGAAGTTTTCTCTGAATCTGTTTTTTGCTATGTTTATTCATCTCACATAGATAAAGCTTTCTTTACATTATGCAGCTTGGAAACTCCGTCATGGATGGATCCCCTAAGAGATATTCGGGATCACATTCGGGCCTATGGTGGAAAAGGAAATATCATCTGAAAAAAGCTGGAGAGAAGCTTTGTGTGAAACTGCTTGGTGATGTGTGCATTCCACTCAGGGAATTATACCTTTTTTCTCATAAGGCACTGTTTGAAAACGGTGCCTGTAAACTAAATAAGTGATATTCGGAGCACATTGAAGGCTATGGTGAAAAGTGAAATGCCAGCAAATAAAACCCAGAAAGAAGCATCCCAAGAAACTGCTCTCTGACATGTCCATTCATTTCACAGTGTTAAAGTTTACTCTACATTTCCCAGTTTGGAAAGTCTGACTTTGAGGATTCTGTGAAGGGATATTAAATGGCACTGGAGGCCTGTGGTGAGCAAGGAAATGTCTTCTGTTGAAAATTGGAGAGAAGATTACTGAGCAACTCCTTTGTTATGTTTGTATTCCTCTCGTAGATTTAAATCATTCTTCGAATTGAGCAGTTTGAAATCCCTGTTTCTGTGGAATCTGAGGAAAGACATTTGAGAACACTCACTAGAATATGGAGAAAGAAATATCCTCAGGTAAAATCCGGAATGAAGCTTTCTGTGAAACTGTTCTGTGTCGTTTTAATTCCTCTCTCTCAGTTAAGCTTCTCTTTTTATTGAGCAGCTTCATAATCCTGTTTATGTTTAGCATGGGAAGAGATATTCAGGAGCGCTTTGAGGCTTACGGTGAAAAAGGAAATATGTTCAGATAGAAACTGGAGAGAAGCTTTCTTAGAAACTGCTTTGTGACGTGCGCATTCCACTCACAGTGTTATACCTCTCTTCTCATACAGCATTGGGGAAACTCTTTTGGAGTAAACGTTACCAAGTGATATTCGGGAGCATATTGATGCCTACATTGAAAAGGGAAATAGCCTTAGAGGAAAACTGGAAAGAAGCTTTCTGTGAACTTCTTTGTGATGTGTGCATTCCACTCAGGGAGTTTTACCTCTTTTCCTATAAGGCAGTGTTTCAACACTGTTCCTGTAAAACTGAAAAAGTGATATTTCCTAGTGCCTTGAAGACTATGGTGATAAGTGAAATATAATCAAATAAAACCGAGAAAGAAGCGTTCCAAGAATCTGCTCTGCGATGTGCATTCATTTCACAGAGTTAAAGCTTACTCTACATTGCCCAGTTTGGAAACTCTGTCTTTCAGGAATCTGCAAAGGGGTAGTAAGTGGCAATTGGAGGCCTGTGTGGTGCAAGGAAATGTCTTCCAATGAAAACTGGAGAGAAGCTTTGTGAGCAACTGCTTTGTGATGTGTGTATTCATCTCATAGATTTAAATCATTCTTTGGATTGAGCAGGTTGAAATCACTGTTTCTGTGAAACCTGAGAAAGGACATTTGGGAACGCTCTTAAGAATATGCTGAAAAAGAAAGACCCTCAGATAAAAACCAGAAGGAGGGATTCTGTGAAACTGCTCTGTGTCATGTGAATTCTTCTCGTACCGTTAAGCTTCTGTTTTCATTGAGCAGTATTCTAACACTGTTTTAGGTTAGTCTCCTAAGTGATATTTGGGAACACTTTGAGGATTATGGTGAAAACAGAAATATCTTCAGATGGAAACTGGAGAGAAGATTTCTGAGGAGCTGCTTTGTGACATGTGCATTCCACTTGCAGAATTATACCTTTAATCTCATATAGCATCAGAGAAACCCTTTTGGAGAAAGAGTTACCAGGGGATAACGAGGAGCATATTGAGGCCTATGGTGAAAAGGAAAATAGACTCAAACAAAAACTGGAAAGAAACTTTCTGTAAAACTGCTCTGTGCTATGTGTACTCATCTCACATAGGTAAAGCTTTCTTTTCATTACACAGCTTGGAAACTCTGTAATGGATTGATCCATGAAGGGACATTCAGGAGCACATTCAGGACTATGGTTAAAAAGGAAAGGTCCTCAGACAAAAACTGGAAAGGAGATTTCTGTGAAACTCTTTTGTGATAGATATGTTTATTGATATAACATAGAAAAAACTTTCTTTATATTATGCAGTTTATAAGCTCCATCATGGATGTATCTGTGAAGGGACATTCAGGAGCACATTCAGGCCTATAGTGAAAAAGGAAATATCTTTAGATAAAAACTGCAGAGAAGCTTTCTGAGAAACTACTTTGTGATCTGTGCATTCTACTCAGGGAGTTATACCTATTTTCTCATAAGGCAGTGTTTTCACACTGTTCCTGTAAAACTGAAAATGTGATATTTTGGAGCACCTTGAAAACTATGGCAGAAAGTGAAATATCCTCAAATAAAACCCAGACAGAAGTGTTCCAAGAAACTGGTGTCTGATATGTGCATTCATTTCACAGAGTTAAAGATTACTTTACATTGCAAAGCTTGGAAACTCTGTCTTTGAGAAATCTGCGAAGGGATATTAAGTGGTGCTGAGAGGCCTGTGGTGAGCAAGGAAATGTCTTCCGATGAAAACTGCAGAGAAGTTTTCTGAGCAACAGATTTGTGATGTGTGTATTCATATCATAGAGTTAAGCCATTCTTTGGATTGAGCAGTTTGAAATCACTGTTTTTGTGGAATCTGAGGAAGGACATTTGGGAACGCTCTTTAGAATATGGAGAAAGAAATATCCTCAGATGAAAACCAGAAGGAAACTTTTGATGAAATTGCTATGTGTTGAGTGAATTCCTCTCCCTCGTTAAGGATCTCTTTTCGTTGAGCAGTTTTCTAAAACTGTTTATCTTTAGTCTGCAAAGGGATATTCTGGAGCGCTTTGAGGCTTATGGTGTAAAAGGAAATATCTTCACATAGAAACAGGAGAGAAGCATTCTGAGGAGCTTCCCTGTAACATGTACATTCCACTCACAGAGTTACACTTTTTTTCTTATAGAAAATTGGGAAATCCCTTTTGGAGAAAAAGCTACCAAGGAACATTTACCATATGGAGGGCTACGGTGAAAAAGGAAATATCCTCAGGCAAAAACTGAAAAGAAGCTTTCTCTGTAAATGCTTTGTGATATATATGTTTACTCATCTCACCTAGATAAAACTTTCCTTATGTTATGCAGTTGGGAAACTCCATCATGGACGGATCTGTGAATGCACATTCGGGAGCAAATTCGGGCCTATGGTGCAAAAGGAAATATCTTCAGATAAAAACCAGAGAGAATCTTTCCGAGAAACTACTTTGTGATGTGTGCATTCCACTCAGGGAGTTACACTTCATTTCTCATAAGGAAATGTTTGAACACTTTTCCTGTAAAACCGAAAAGGTGATATTTCAGAGCAGATTGAAGACTATGGAGAAAAGTGAAATATCTTCAGATAAAACTCAGAAAGAGCATTCCAAGATTCTGATCTCTGATATGTGCAATCATTTCACACAGTTCAAGCTGACTTTACATTGTCCAGTTTGGAAACTCTGTCTTTGTAGATTCTGCAAAGGGGTAGTAAGTGATGCCTGGAGGCCTCTCTTGAGCAAGGAAATGTCTTCTGCTGAAAACTGGAGAGAAGCTTTGTGAGCAACTGCTTTGTGATGTGTGTATTCATCTCATAGAGTTAAATCATTCTTTGGATTGAGCAGGTTGAAATCACTGTTTCTGTGAAACCTGAGAAAGGATATTTGGGAACGCTCTTAAGAATATGCTGAAAAAGGAAGACCCTCAGATAAAAACCAGAAGGAGGCATTCTGTGAAACTGCTCTATGTTGTGTGAATTCCACTCGTACTGTTAAGCTTCTGTTTTCATTGAGCAGTATTCTAATACTGTTTTAGATTAGTCTCCTAAGTGATACTCGAGAGCGCTTTGAGGCTTATGGTGAAAATGGAAATATCTTCAGATAGAAACTGGAGAGAAGCTTTCTGAGGAGCTGCTTTGTGACATGTGCATTCCACTCAGAGAATTATACCTTTCTTCTCATACAGCATGGGTGAACCCTTTTGGAGAAAAAGGTACCAAGGGATAACCGGGAGCATATTGAGGCCTATAGTGAAAAGGGAAATAGTCTCAGTCAAAAACTGAAAACAAGCTTTTTGTGAAACTGCTCTGTGCTATGTGTACTTTTCTCACATAGGTAAAGCTTTCTTTGCATTCCACAGCTTGGAAACTCTGTCATGGATGGATCCATGAAGGGACGTTCAGGAGCACATTCAGTAATATGGGAAAAAAGGAAAGGTCTTCAGACAAAAACTGGAAAGAAGATTTCTGTGAAACTGCTTTGTGATAGATATGTTTATTGATATAACATAGATAAAATTTTCTTTATATTACGCAGTTTGTAAACTCCATCATGGACGTATCTGTGAAGGGACATTTGGGAGCACATTCAGGCCTGTGGTGAAAAAGGAAATATCTTGAGATAAAAACTAAAGAGAAGCTTTCTGAGAAACTGCTTTGTGATGTGTGCATTCCACTAAGGGAGTTCTACCTCTTTTCTCATAAGGCAGTATTTGAACACTGTTCCTCTAAAACCGAAAATGTGATATTTCGGAGCACTTTGAAGACTATGGCAGAAAGTGAAATATCTTCAAATAAAACCCAGACAGAAGCGTTCCAAGAAACTACTGTCTGATACATGCATTCATTTCACAGAGTTAAAGCTTACTCAACCTTGCCCAGTTAGGAAACTCTGTCTTTTAGGAATCTGTGAAGGGATATTAAGTGGCGCCCGGTGACTTGTGGTGAGCAAGGAAACGTCTTCCAATGAAAACTGGAGACAAGCTTTGTGAGCAACTGCTTTGTGATGTGTGTTTCGTCTCCTAGAGTTAAACCACTCTTTGGATTGAGCAGTTGGAAATCTCTGTTTTTCTGGAATCTGAGGAAGGACATTTGGGAATGCTCCTTAGAATATGAAGAAAGAAATATCCTCAGGTAAAATCCAGAAGGAAGATTTCTGTGAAACTGTTCTGTGTCATTTCAATTCATCTCGCTCACTTAAGCCTCTCTTTCCATTGAGCAGTTTTCTAACCCTGTTTATGTTTAGCATGTGAAGGGATATTCGGGAGTGCTTTGAGGCTTATGGTGAAAAAGGAAATATGTTCAGACCAAAACTGGAGAGAAGCTTTCCAAGGAACTGCTTTGTGACGTGTGCATTCCACTCACAGTGTTATACCTCTGTTCTCATACAGCATCGGGAAACCTCTTTGGATAAAAAGGTCCAAGTGGTATTCGGGAGCATGTTGATGTCTATGGTGAAAAGAGAAATAGCCTCAGACAGAAACTGAAAAGAAACTTTCTGTGAAACTTCCTGGTGATATGTGTATTCCTGTCACATAGCTAAAGCTTTCTTTACATTACACAGTTTGGAAATTCCGTCATGAATGGATCTGTGAAGGCACATTTGATAGCCCATTCAGGACTATGGAGAAAAAGGAAATATATTCAGATAAAAACTGGAAAGAAGCTTTCTGTGAATCTGCTTTTTGCTATGTTTATTCATCTCAAGTAGATAAATCTTTCTTTACATTATGCAACTTGGCAACTCTGTCATGGACAGATCCGTGAAGGGCATTTGGGAGCATATTCAGGACTATGGTGAAAAGGGAAATATCTTCAGATAAAAACCAGAAGGAATCTTTCTGTGAAACTGCTCTGTGTTGTGTGAATTCCATTCACACAGTTAAGCTTCCATTTTCATTGAGCAGTATTCTAACACTGCTTTTGTTCACCATGCGAAGGGATTTTCAGGAGTGCTTTTAGGCTTACAGTGAAAAATTAAATATGTTCAGCTAGAAACTGGAAAGAAGTTTTCCAAGGAACTACTTTGTAACGTGTGCATTCCACTTACAGTGTTACTCCTCTCTTCTCATACAGCATCAGGAAAACCACTTTGGGGAAAAATTTACTAAGGGATATCTGGGAGCATATTGATGCTTATTGTGAAAAGGGAAATAGCCTCAGATAAAATCAGGAAAGAAGCATTCTGTGAAACTGCTCTATGTTATATGTATTCATCTCACATGTTATATGTATTCATCTTTACAGTACAAAGCGTGGAAATTCTGCCATGGAAGGATCCGTGAAGGGACATTTGGAGGCACATTCAGGACTATGGTGAAAAAGGAAATATTTTCAGATAAAAACTGGAAAGAAGCTTTCTGTGAATCTACTTTTTGCTATGTTTATTCATCTCACATAGATAAAGCTTTCTTGACATTACACAGCTTGGTTATTCTGTCATGGACGGATCCTCGAAGGGACATTCGGGAGCACATTCAGGACTCTGGGAAAATGGAAATATCTTCAGATAAAAACTGGAGAGAAGCTTTCTGAGAAACTACTTTGTGATATGTGCATTCCACTCAGGGAGTTACACCTCTTTTCTCATAGGGCAGTGTTTGAACACTGTTCCAGTAAAACCAAAAAGTGATATTTCAGAGCACATTGAAGACTATGGCAAAAAAATGAAATATCCTCAAAGAAAACCCAGAAAGAAGTGTTCCAAGAAGCTGCTCTCTGATATGTGCATTCATTTCACAGAGATATAGCTTACTTTACATTGTCCAGTTTGGAAACTCTATCTTTGAGAAATCTGCGAAGGGATAGTAAGTGGCGCCCGGAGGCATTTGGTGAGCAAGGAAACATCTTCTGTTGAAAACTGGAGGTATGTTTTCTGAGCAACTGCTTTGTGATGTGTGTATTCCTCTCACAGAGTTAAATCATAATTTGAAATGAGCAATTTGATATCACTATATCTGTGGAATCTGAAGAAGGACATTTGGGAGGGCTCTTTAGTATATGGAGAAAGAAATATAATCAGATAAACAAAAGTAGGAAGCTTTCGGTGAAACTGCTATGCGTTGTGTGAATTCCTCTTGCTCAGTTAAACTTCTGTTTTCCTTGAGCAATTTTATAACAGTGTTTATTTTTAGGGTGTGAAGGGATATTTGGGAGCGCTTTGAGGCTTACGGAGAAAAAGGAAATATGTTCAGATAGAAACTGGAGAGAAGTTTTCCGAGGAACTGCTTTGTGACGTGTGCATTCCACTCACAGTGTTATACCTCTTTTCTCATACAGCATCTGGGAAACCCTTTTGGAGAAAAAGGTTCCAAGATATATTCGGGGGCATATTAATGCCTATGGTGAAAAGGAAAATAGCCTCAGACAGAAACTGTATAGAAGCTTTCTGTGAAACTGCTCTATGCTATATGTATTCATCCTACATAGATATAGCTTTCTTTACATTATGCAGCTTGGAAACTCTGTCATGGATGGTACCACAAAGGGACACTCGAGAGCACATTCAAGACTATGGTGAAAAAGGAAATATCTTTGGATAAAAACTGGAAAAAAGCTTTCTGTGAATCTGCTTTTGGCTATGTTTAATGATTTCATGTAGATAATGCTTTCTTTACATTATGCAGCTTGGAAACTCTGTTGTGGACGGATCAGCGAAGTGTATTCGGTAGCACATTCATGACTATGGTGAAAAGGGAAATTTCTTCAGATAAAAACCAGAAGGAAGCTTTCTGTGAAACTGCTATGCATCGTGTGAATTCCTCTCGTGCAGGTAAGCTTCTCTTTTCATTGAGCAGTTTTCTAACACTGTTTATGTTTAGCGTGTGAAGGGATATTTGGGAGCGCTTTGAGGCTTACCGAGAAAAAGGAAATATGTTCAGGTAGAAACTGAAGAGAAGCTTTCTGAGAAAATGTTTGTGATGTGTGCATTCCACTCAAGGAGTTATACCTCTTTTCTCATAAGGCAGTGTTTGAACACTGTTCCTGTAAAACGAAAAAGTGATATTTTGGAGTGCATTGAAGACGATGGCGAAAAGTGATATATCCTCAAATAAAACCTGAAAAGAAGCGTTCAAAGAAACTGTTCTCAGTTATGTGCACTCATTTCACAAAGGTAAAGCTTACTCAACATTGCCCAGTTTGGAAATTCTGTCTTTGAGAAATCTGTGAAGGGCTATTAAGTGGTGCCCGGAGGCCTGTGTCGAGCAAGGAAACGTCTTCCATTGAAAACTGGAGAGAATCATTCTGAGCAACTGCTTTGTGATGTGTGTATTCATCTCATAGAATTAAATCATATTTTGGATTGAGCAGTTTGAAATCACTGTTTCTGAGGAATCTGAGGAAGGACATTTGGGAACGCTCTTTAGAATATAGAGAAAGAAATACTCTCACATAAAAAAAAAGAAGGAAGCTGTCTGTGAAACTACTATGTGTCGTGTGAATGCCGCTCACTCAGTTAAGCCTCTCTTTTCATTGAGCAGTTTTCTAACCCTGTTTATGTTTAGCATGTGAAGGGATATTCGGGAGCCCTTTGAGGCTTACGGTGAAAAAGGAAACATGTTCAGACCGAAACTGGAGAGAAGCTTTCTGAGGAACTGCTTTGTGATGTGTGCATTCCACTCTCAGTGTCTTACCTCTCTTCTCATACAGCATCGGGGAAACCCTTTTGGAGAAAAAGGTACCAAGAGATATTCGGGAGCATATTGATGCCTATGGTGAAAAGGGAAATAGCCTCAGACAAAAACTGGAAAGAAGCTTTCTATGAAACTGCTCTGTGATATTTGTATTCATCTCACATAGATAAAGCTTTCTTTACATTTCACAGCTTGGAAACTCTGTCATGGACGGATCCACAAAGGGACATTCAGGAGCATATTCAGGACTGTGGTGGAAAAGGAAATATCTTCAGATAAAAACTGGAAAGAAGCTTTCTGTGAATCTGCTTTTGCTATGTTTATTCATCTCACATAGATAAAGCTTTCTTTACATTACACTGTTTGAAAACTCTGTCATAGATGGATCCGCGAAGGGATATTTGGGATCACATTGGGGCCTATGGTGAAAAAGGAAACATCATCAGATAAAAACTGGAGAGAAACTTTCTGAGAAACTGCTTGGTGATGTGTGCATTCCACTAAGGGAGTTTTACCTTCATTCTCATAAGGTAATGTTTGAATACTGTTCCTGTAAAACTAAAAAAGTGACATTTGGAGCACATTGAAGACTATGGTGAAAAGTGAAATGTCGTCCAATAAAATTGAGAAAGAAGCATTCCAATAAACTGCTTTCTGATATGTGTATTCATTTCAGAGTGAAAGTTTACTCTACATTTGCCAGTTTGGAAAGTCTGCCTTTCAGGATTCTGCCAAGGGATATTAAGTTGCAACTGGAGGCCTGTGGTGAGCTTGCAAAAGTCTACCGTTGAAAATTTGACAGAAGCTGAGCAACTCTTTTGTGATGTTTGTGTTCATCTCATAGAGTTAAATCATTCTTTCAATTGGGCAGTTTGAAATCACTGTTTCTATGGAATCTGAGAAAGGACATTTGGGAACGCTCTTTAGAATATCCTGGAAAAGAAATAACCTCAGATAGAAACCAGAAGGAAACTTTCTGTGAAACTGCTCTGGGTAGCGTGAATTCTGCTTGCACAGTTAAGCTTCTCTTTATATTGAGCAGTATTCTAACACTGTTTTTTAGTCTGTGAAGGGATATTCGGGAGCGCTTTGAGGCTTATGGTGAAGAACAAAATATCTTCAGATAGAAACTGGAGAGAAGCTTTCCGATGAGCTGCTTTGTGACGTGTTCATTTCACTCACAGAATTATACCTTTGTTCTCATAGAGGATTCGGGAATCCCTTTTGGAGAAAAAGCTACCAAGGGACATTCGGGAGTATGTGGATGGCTATGGTGAAAAAGGAAATATCCTCAGAGAAAAACTGGAAAGAAGATTTCTGTGAAACTGCTTTTTGACAGATATGTTTATTCATCTCACATAGATAAAACTTTCCTTATATTACGCAGTTTGGAAACTCTGTCACGTACGGATCCGTGAAGGGAGATTCAGGAGTACATTCAGGCCTATATTGAAAATGGAAATATCTTCAGATGAAAACTGAAGTGAAGCTTTCTGAGAAACTGCTTTGTGACGTGTGCTTTCCACTTAGGGAGTTGTACCTCTTTTTTCAAAAGGCAGTGTTTGAACACTGTTTCTCTAAAACCGAAAAAGTGAAGTTTCAGAACACATTGAAGACTATGGTGAAAAGTGAAATATCCTCAAATAAAACCCAGACTGAATCGTTCCAAGAAACTGCTCTCTAGCATGTGCATTCATTGCACAGAGTTAAAGTTTACTCTACATTGCCCAGTTGGAAACTCTGTCTTGAGGAATCTGTGAAGGGATATTAAGTGGTGCCCAGAGGCTTGTGGTGAGCAAGGAAACGTCTTCCGATGAAAACTGGAGAGAAGCTTTCTGAGCAGTTGCTTTGTGATGTATGTATTCATCTCATAGGGATAAATCATTCTTTGGATTGAGCAGTTTGAAATCACTGTTTCTGTGGGACCTGAGAAAGGAAATTTGGGAACGCTCTTTAGAATAATCTGAAAAAGAAATAACTTCAGATAAAAGCCGGAAGCAAGCTTCCTGTGAAACTGCTTTGTGGCATGTGAATTCCACTCGCCCATTAAAGCTTCACTTTTCATTGAGCAGTTTCCTAACACTGTTTATGTTTAGTGTGCATAGGGATATTCGGGATCACTTTGAGGCTTACGGTGAAAATGGAAATATGTTCTGATAGAAACTGGAAAGAAGCTTTCCGAGGTGCTGCTTAGTAACGTGTGCATTCCACTCACAGTATTATTCCTCTCTTCTCATACAGCATCTAGGAAAGCCTTTCTGTGAAACTGTTCTTAGATATGTGTATTCATCTCACATAGATAAATCTTTCTCTGCATTTCTCAGCTTGGAAACTCTGTCATGGATGGATCCGCAAAGGGATATTCGGGAAGGCAATCAGGACTATGGTGAAAAAGCAAATATCTTCAGATAAAAACTGGAAAGAAGCATTCTGTGAATCTGCTTTTTTCTTTGTTTATTCATCTCACATAGATAAAGCTTTCTTTACATTATGCAGCTTGGAAACTCCATCATGGACGAATCCGCGAAGGGATATTCGGGATCACATTTGGGCCTATGGTGAAAAAGGAAATATCGTCAGATAAAAACAGGAGAGAAGCTTTCTGAGAAACTGCTTGGTGATGCGTGCATTCCACTCAGGAAGTTGTACCTTTCTTCTCATAAGGCACTGTTTGAATACTGTTCCTGTAAAACTAAAAATGTGATATTCAGATTACATTGAAGACTATGGCAAAAAGTGAAATGTTGTTCAATACAACCCAGAAAGAAACATTCCAGGAAACTACTCTCTGACATGTCCATTCATTTCACAGAGTTAAAGCTTAATCTACATTTCCCAGTTTGGAAAGTCTGTCTTTGAGGATTCTGTTTATGGATATTAAGTGGCGACCTGAAGCCTGTGAAGAGAAACGAAATGTCTTCCATTGAAAACTGGAGAGAAGCTTTCTGAGCAACTGCTTTGTGATGTGTGTATTCATCTCATAGAGTTAAATCATTCTTTGGATTGAGCAGTTTGAAATCACTCTTTCTGTGGAACGTGAGAAAGGACATTTGGGAACGCTCTTAAGAATATGCTGAAAAAGAAATGCCCTCCGATGAAAACCAGAAGGAAACTCTCTGTGAAACTGCTCTGTGTCTTGTGAATTCCACTCATGCAGTTAAGCTTCTGTTTCCATTGAGCAGTATTCTAACATTGTTTTAGTTCAGTCAGATAAGGGATACTCCGGAGCACTTTGAGGCTTATGGTGAAAACGGAAATATCTTCAGATGGAAACTGGAGAGAAGATTTCCAAGGAGCTGCTTTGTGACGTGTGCATTCCACTCACAGAGTTATACTTTTCTTCTCATACAGGATTGGGGAATCTCTTTTGGAGTAAACGCCACCAGGGGACATTCGGTAGTATATGCACGGCTATGGTGAAAAAGGAAATATACTCAGACAAAATCAGGAAAGAAGCTTTCTGTGAAACTGTTTTGTGATAGATATGTTCATTCATCAAACATAGGTAAAACTTGCTTTCTATTACGCACTTTTGAAACGCCGTTACAGATGGATTCGTGAAGGGTCATTCAGAGCCCTTCAGGCCAATGGTGAAAAAGGAAATATCTTCAGATAAAAACTGGATAGAAGCTTTCTGAGAAACTGCTTTGTGATGTGTGCATTCCACTCAGGGAGTTATATCTCTTCTCTCATAAGGCAGTGTGCGAATACTGTTTCTGTGAAACCCAAAAAGTGATATTTCAAAGCGCATTGAAGACTATGACGAAAAGTGAAATATCCTGAAATAAAACCCAGAAAGAAGCGTTCCAAGTAACTGCTCTGTGATATGTGCATTAAATTCACAGTTAAAACTCACTCTACGTTGCCCAGTTTGAAAACTCTGTGTTTGAGTAATCTGTGCAGGGATATTAAGTGGCGCCCGGAGGCCTGTGGTGAGCACTGAAACGTCTTCTGATGAAAACTGGAGAGAAGCTTTCTGAGCAACTGCTTTGTGATGTGTGTATTCGTCTCATAGAGTTAAACCATTCTTTGGATTGAGCACTTTGAAATCACTGTTTTTGTAGAATCTGAGGATGTATATTTGGGAATGCTCCTTAGAATATGGAGAAAGAAATATCCTCAGGTAAAATCCAGAAGGAAGCTTTCATTGGAAATGCACTCTGTCTTCTTAATTCCTCTCATTCAATTAAGCCTCTGTTTTCATTGCACACTTTCCTAACCCTATTTATGTTTAGCGTGTGAAGGGATATTCGGGAGTCCTTTGAGGCTTACGGTGAAAAAAAAAATATGTTCAGACCGAAACTGGAGAGACGTTTTCTGAGGAACTGCTTTGTGACGTGTGCATTCCACTCACAGTGTTACAACTCTCTGATCATATAGCATCAGAGAAACCCTTTTGGAGAAAAAGGTACCTATTGATATTCAGGAGCATGTTGATGCCTATGGTGAAAAGGGAAATAGCCTCAGACAAAAACTGGAAAGAAGCTTTCTATGAAACTGCTCATTGATATGTGTATTCACCTCATATAGATAAAGCTTTCTTTACATTACGCAGCTTGGAAACTTTGTCATGAACGGATCCACAAAGGGACATTCTGGAGTGCATTCAGGACTATGGTGAAAAAGGAAATATCTTCAGAAAAAACTGGAAAGAAGCTTTCTGTGTATCGGCTTTTTGCTATGTTTATTCATCTCACATAGATAAATCTTTCTTTACATTTCACAGCTTGGAAACTCCGTCATGGATGTATCCACGAAAGAATATTCAGGATCACATTCGGGCCTATGGTGAAAAAGGAAATATCATCAGATGAAAACTGGAGAGAAGCTTTCTGAGAAACTGCTTGGTGATGTGTGCATTCCACTCAGGGAGTTATACCTTCATTCTCATAAGGCACTGTTTGAATACTGTTCCTGTGAAACTATAAAGTGATATTCAGAGCACATTGAAGACTAGGGCAAAAAGTGAGATGTCGTCCAATAAAACCCAGAAAGAAGCATTCCAAGAAACTGATCTCTGACATGTCCATTCATTTCACAGTGTTTAAGCTAACTGTATGTTTCCCCGTTTGGAAAGTTGGTCTTTGAGGATTTTGTGAAGGGCTATTTAGTGGAAACCGGAGGCCTGTGGTGAGCCAGGAACTGTCTTCCATTGAAAATTTGAGATAACCATTCTGAGCATCCTTTCTGTGATGTTTGTATTCATCTCATAGAGTTAAATCATTCTTTCAATTGAGCAGTTTGAAATCACTATTTCTGTGGAATCCAAGAAAGGACATTTGGGAAGGCTCTTTAGAATATCCTGAAAAGGAAATAACCTTCGATAGAAAACAGAAGGAAGCTTTCTGTGAAACTGCTATGGGTTGTGTGAATTCTGCTTGCACAGTTAAGCTTCTCTTTTCATTGAGCAGTATTCTAACACTGTTTTTTTAGTCTGTGAAGGTATATTTGGGAGCGTTTGAGGCTTATGGTGAAAAACAAAATATCTTCAGATAGAAACTGGATAGAAAGTTTCTGATGAACTGCTTTGTGACGTGTTCATTCCACTCACAGAATTATACCTTTTTTCTCATAGAGGATTGGGGAATCCCTTTTGGAAAAAAAGCTACCAAGGGACATTCGGGAGTATGTGGATGGCTATGGTGAAAAAGGAAATATCCTCAGAGAAAAACTGGAAAGAAGCTTTCTGTGAAACTGCTTTGTGATAGATATGTTTATTCATCTCACATAGATAAAACTTTCCTTATATTATACAGTTTGGAAACTCCGTCATGGACGGATACATGAAGGGAGATTCAGGAGTACATTCAGGCCCATGTTGAAAATGGAAATATCTTCAGATGAAAACTGAAGAGAAGCTTTCTGAGAAACTGCTTTGTGACGTGTGCATTCCACTTAGGGAGTTGTACTTCTTTTCTCATAAGGCAGTGTTTGAACACTGTTTCTGTAAAATTGAAAAAGTGATATTTCGGAGCACATTGAAGACTAGGGCGAAAAGTGAAATATCCTGACATAAAACCCAGAAAGAAACCTTCCAAGAAACTGCTCTCTAACATGTGCATTCATTACACTGAGTTAAAGTTTACTCTACATTGCCCAGTTGGAAACTCTGTCTTTGAGGAATCTGTGAAGGTATATTAAGTGGTGCCTGGAGTCTTGTAGTGAGGAAGGAAACGTCTTCTGAGGAAAACTGGAGAGAAGCTTTCTGAGCAACTACTTTGTGATGTGTGTATTCATTTCATAGAGTTAAATCATTCTTTGGATTGAGTAGTTTGAAATCACTGTCTCTGTGGAACCTGAGAGAGGACATTTAGGAACGCTCTTTAGAACATGCGGAAAAAGAAATACCCTCAGATAAAAAGCAGAAGGAAACCTCCTGTGAAACTGCTCTATGTTGTGTGAATTCCACTCACAATGTTAAGCTTCTCTTTTCATGGAGCAATATTCTAACACTGTGTTTAGTCTGCAAAGAGATATTCAGGTGCGCTTTGAGGCTTACGGTGAAAAAGGATGTATGTTCGGATAGCAACTGGAGAGAAACTTTCTGAGGAACTGCTTTGTGACATGTACATTTCACTCACAAATTTATGCCTTTTTTCTCATAGAGGACTGTGGAATCCCTTTTGGAGAAAAAGCTGCCAAGGGACATTCGGAAGTATATGGATGGCTATGGTGGAAAAGTAAGTATCCTCAGACAAAAACTGGAGCGAACCTTTCTGTGAAACTGGTTTGTGATGGATATGTTTATTAATCTCAAAGATATAAAACTTTCCTTATATTATAAAGTTTGGATACTCCCTCATGGACAGATCCGCAAAGGGACACTCTTGAACACATTCATGCATATGGTGAAAAAGGAAATATCTTCAGATAAAAACTGGAGAGAAGCTTTCTGAGAAACTGCTGTATGAAGTGTGCATTCCTCTCAGGGAATTATACCTCTTTTCTCATAAGGCACTGTTTGAGCACCGTTCCTGAAAAATGAAAAAGTGTTATTTCGGAGTGCGTTGAAGACTATGGCGAAAGGTGAAATATCCTCAAATAAACCCAGAAAGAAGCATTCCAAGAAACTGCTCTCTGACATGGGCATTCATTTTCAGAGTTAAAGCTTACTCTACGTAGCCCAGTTTGAAAACTCTGTCTTTTAGGAATCTGTGAAGGGATATTAAGTGGCGCCCTGGAGGCCTGTGGTGAACAAGGAAATGTCTTCCAATGAAAACTGGAGAGAAGCTTTCTGAGCAACTGCTTTGTGATGTGTGTATTCATCTCATAGAGTTAAACCATTCCTTGGATTGAGCAGTTTAAAATCACTGTTTCTGTCGTATCTGAGGAAGGACGTTTGGGATCGTTCTTTGGAATATGGAGAAAGAAATATCCTCAGATGAAATCCAGAAGGAAGCTTTCTGTGAAACCGCTATGTGTCATGTGAACTCGTCTCACTCACTTAAGCTTCGCTTTTCTCTGAAGAATTTTCTAACACTGTTTAGGTTTAGCATGCGATGGGGTATTCGGAAGCGCTGTGAGTCTCACAGTGAGAAAGGAAATATGCTCAAGTAGACACTGGAAAGAAGCTATCGGAGGAACTGCTTTGTGATGTGTACATTCCACTCACAGTGCTATACCTCTCTTCTCATACAGCATCAGGGAAACTCTTTTGGAGAAAAAGGAACCAAGGGATATTCGGGAGCATATTGATGCCTATGGTGAAAATGGAAATAGCCTCAGAAAAAAATTGGAAAGAAGCTTTCTGTGAAACTGCTCTGTACTATGTGAATTGATCTCACATAGATAAAGCTTTCTTCACATTACACAGCTTGGAAACTCCATCATGTACGGATCCACGAAGGGACATTGGGGAGCACATTCAGGCCTATGGAGAAATAGGAAATATCTTCATATAAAAATCGGGGAGAAGCTTTTTGAGAAACTGTTTCGTGATATGTGCATTCCACTCAGGGAGTTATACCTCTTTTCTCATAAGGCAGGGTTTGAACACTGTTCCTGTAAAACCGAAAACGTGATATTTCAGATCGCATTGAAGACTATGGCAAAAAGTGAACTATCCTCAAATAAAACCGAGAAAGAAGCATTCAAAGAAGCTGCTCTCTGATATGTGCATTCATTTCACAGTGTTTAAGCTTCCTCTACATTGATCAGTTTGGAAACTCTATCTTTGAGGAATCTGCAAAGGGATAATTAGTGGCGCCTGGAGACCTGTGGTGAGCAAGGAAATGTTTTCCAATGAAAACTGGAAAGAAGCTTTCTGAGCAACTGCTTTGTGATGTGTGTATTCATCTCATAGAGTTAAATCATTCTTTGTATTGAGCAGTTTGAAATCTCTGCTTCTGTGGATCCTGAGAAAGGACATTTGGGAACGCTCTTAAGAATATGCTAAAAAAAGTCCTCAGAAAAAACTGGAAGGAAGTTTTCTCTGAAGCAGCTCTGTGTCATGTGTGTTCTAATCGCAGAGTTCAGCTTCTCTTTTCGTTGAGCAGTATTCTAACACTGTGTTTAGTTTGCAAAGGGATTTTTGGGAGCACTTTGAGGCTTATCGTGAAAATGGAAATATCTTCAGATAGAAACTGGGAGAAGCTTACTGAGGAGCTGCTTTGTGACGTGTGCATTGTACTCACAGAATTATATCTTTCTCTCAGAGAGAAGTGGGGAATCCCTTTTGGAGAAAAAGCTACCAAGGGACATTCAGGGGTATAGGGACAGCTATGGTGAAAAAGGAAATATCCTCAGAGAAAAACTGGAAAGAAGATTTCTGTGAAACTGCTTTGTGAGAGATATTATTATTCATCTCACAAAGATAAAACTTTCCTTATTTTACACCATTTGAAAACTCCGTCATGGACGGATACGCAAAGGGACATTGGGGAGCGCATTCAGGCCTACGGTGGAAAAGGAGATATCTTCAGATAAAAACTGGAGAGAAGCTTTCTGAGAAACTGCTTTGGATGTGTGCATTCCACTCAGGGAGTTATACCTCTTTCCTCATAATGCAGTGTTTGAACACTGTTCCTGTAAAACCAAAAAAGTAATATTTCAAAGTGTATGGAAGACCATAGCGAAAAGTGAAATATCCAGAAATAAAATCCAGAAAGAAGCATTCCAAGAAACTGCAGTCTGACGTGTGCATTCATTTCAGAGAGTTAAAGCTTAGTCTACATTTCCCACTTTGGAAAGTCTGTCTTTGAGTATTCTGCGAAGGGATATTAACTGACAACCAGAGGCCTATGGCGAGCAAGGAAATGTCTTCCGTTGAAAATTGGAGACAAGATTTCTGAGCAACTCTTTTGTGATGTTTGTATTCATCTCATGGAGTTAAATCATTCTTTGGATTGAACAGTTTGAAATCACTGTTTCTGTGAAACCTGAGAAAGGACATTTGGGAACGCTCTTTAGAATATGTTGAAAAAGATATACCCTCAGATGAAAACCAGAAGTAAGCTTTCTGTGAATCTGCTCTGGATCATGTGAATTCCACTCACACAGTTAAACTTCTCTTTTTATTGAGCAGTATTGTACCATTGTTTTTGTTTAGTCTGTGAAGGGGTATTCGGGAGCGGTTTGAGGTTTATGGTGAAAACAGAAATAACTTCAGATAGAAACTGGAGAGAAGCTTTCTGAGGAGTTACTTTGTGATGTGTGCATTCCACTCACAGAGTTGTACCCTTCTACTCATAGAGATTTGGGGAATCACTTTTGGATAAAAAGTTACTGAGGGACATTCGGGAGTACATTGACGGCTATGTTGAAAAAAGAATTATGCTCAAACAAAAACTGGAAAGAAGCTTTCTGTGAAACTGCTTTGTGATAGATATGTTAATTCATCTCACATAGATAAAACTTCCTTTATATAATGTAGTTTGTGAACTCTGTGATGGACGGATCCGCAAAGGGATATTCGGGAGCACATTCAGCACTATGGTGAAAATGGAAATATATTCAAATAAAAACCAGGGAGAAGCTTTCTGAGAAATTGCTTTGTGATGTGTGCATTCCACTCAGGGAGTTATACTTTTTTTCTCATAAGGCAGTTTTTGACCACTCTTCCTGTAAAACTGAAAAGGTGTTATCTTGAAGCCCATTGAAGACTATGGCAAAAAGGGAAATATCCTCAAATAAAACACAGAAAGAAGCATATCAAGAAACTGCTCTTTGATATGTGCATTCATTTCACAGAGTTAAAGCTTACTCTACATTACCCAGTGCGGAAACTCTGTCTTTGAGGAATTAGGGAAGGGATATTAAGTGCACCCAGAGGCCTGTGATGAGCTAGGAAACATCTTCTGATGAAAACTGGAGAAAAGTTTCTGAGAAACTGCTTGTTGATGTGTGCATTCCACTCAGGAAGTTATACCTTTCTTCTCATAAGGCATTGTTGAACACTGTTCCTGTAAAACTAAAAAAGTGATATTCGGAGCATACTGAAGACAATGGCAAAAAGTGAAATGTCGTCAAATAAAACCCAGAAAGAAACATTCCAAGAAACTGCTCTCAGACATTCCATTCATTTCATGGAGATAAAGCACACTCTACATTTCCCAGTTTGGAAAGTCTGTCTTTGAGGATTCTGGGAAGGGATACTAAGTAGCAACCAGAGGCCTGTTGTGTGCAAGGAAATGTCTTCCGTTGAAAATTGGAGAGAAGCTTTCTGAGCAACTCTTTTGTGATGTTTGTATGCACCTCATAGAGTTAAACCACTCTTTGGATGGAGCAGTGTGAAATCACTGTTTCTGTGGAATAATAGGAAGGATTTTTGGGAACGCTCTTTAGAATATGGAGAAAGAAATATCCTCATATAAAAACCAGAAGGAAGATTTCTGTGAAACTGCTATGTGTCGTGTGAATTCTTCTCACTCAGTTAAGCTTGTCTTTTCATTGAGCAGTTTTCTAACACTGGTTATGTTTAGCGTGAAAAGCAATATTCGGGAGTGCTTTGATGCTTATGAGGAAAAAGATTATATGTTCAGATAGATACAGGAGAGAAACTTTCCGTGGAACTGCTTAGTGACGTGTGCATTGACACACAGTGTTATACCTCTCTTCCCATACAGTATCGGGGAAACCTTTTTGGAGAAAAAGGAAACAAGGGATATTCGGGAGCATATTGACAGCTATGGTGAAAAGGGATATAGCCTCAGACAAAAACTGAAAATAAATTTCTGTGAAACTGCTCTGTGAAATGTGTTTTCATCTCACATAGATAAAGCATTCTTCACATTATGCAGCTTGGAAACTCTGTCATGGATGGATCCGTGAAGGGACATTCGGGAGCATATTCAGGACTATGGTGAAAAATGTAATATCTTCAGATAAAAAATGGAAAGAAGCTTTCTGTGAATCTGCTTTTGTTATGTTTATTTACGTCACATAGATAAAACTTTCTTTACATCACGCAGCCTGGAAACTCCTTCACGGAGTTTCTGCAATGGACATTTGGGTTCACATTCAGGCCTATGGTGAAAAAGGAAATATCTTCAGATAAAAACTGGAGAGAAGTTTCTGAGAAACTGCTTTATGATGCATGCATTCCACTCACAGATTTATACCTCTTTTCTCATCAGGCAGTGTTTGAACACTGTTCCTGTAAAACCAAAAAAGTGATATTTTGGGGCGCATTGAAGACTATAGTGAAAAGTGAAATATCCTCAAGTAAAACCTAGAAAGAAGTGTTCCAGGAAACAGCTTTCTGATATATGCATTCATTTCCCAGAATTAAAGCTTACTCTATATTGCCCAGTTTGGAAACTCTGTCTTTGAGGAATCTGCGAAGGGATATTAAGTGGCGCACGGAGGCCTGTGGTAAGGAAATATCTTCCGATGAAAACTGCAGGGAAGCTTTCTGAGCAACTGCTTTGTGATGGGTGCTGGAGGCCTTTGGTGAGCAAGAAAATGTCTTCCGTTGAAAACTGGAAAGAAGCTTTCCGAGAAACCCGAGAAAGTAATATTTCAGAATGCATTGAAGACTATGGCGAAAAGTGAAATATCCTGAAATAAAACCCAGAAAGAAGTTTTCAAAGAAACTGTTCCCTGACATGTGCATTCATTTCACAGAGGTAAAACTTACACTACATTGCCCAGTTTGGAAAGTCTGTCTTTGAGTAAACTGTGAAGGGATATTACGTGGCGTCCAGACGGCTGTGGTGATCAAGGAAAAGTCTTCCGTTGAAACTGGAGAGAAGCTTTCTGAGCAACTGCTTTGTGATGTGTATATTCATCTCATAGAGTTAAATCATTCTTTGGATTGAGCAGTTTGAATTCATTCTTTCTGTGGAACCTGAGAAAGGACATTTGGGAATGCTCTTAACAATATGCTGAAAAAGAAATATCCTCCAATAAAAACCAGAAGGAAGCTTTCTGTGAAACCACTCTGTGTCATGTGAATTCCACTCACACAGTTAAGCTTCTATTTTCATTGAGCAGTATTCTAACACTGCTTTGGTTTAGTCAGCTAAGGGAAACTCAGGAGCGCTTTGAGGCCTATGGTGAAAACAGAAATATCTTCATATAGAAACTGGAGAAAATATTTCCGAGGAGCTACATTGTGACGTGTGCATTCCACTCACAGAGTTATACTTTTCTTCTCATAGAGGATTGGAGAATCCCTTTTGGAGAAAAAGCTACCAGGGGATAATCGGGAGAATAAGGATGGCTATGGTGAAAAAGGAAATATCCTCAGACAAAAACTGGAAAGAAGCTTTCTGTGAAACTACTTTGTGATAGATATGTTTATTCATCTCACATAGATAAAACTTTCTTTCTATTACAGTTTTGAAACTCCATCATGGACTGATTTGCAAAGGGACATTCTGGAGCATATTGAGGCCTACGGTGAAATGGGATGTATCTTCAGATAAAAACTGGAGAGAAGCTTCCTGAGAAACTGTTTTGTGATGTGTGCAATCCACTCAGGGAGTTATACCTCTTTTCTCATAAGACAGTGTTTAAACACTCTTCCTGTAAACCAAAAAAGTCATATTTTGGAGAGCATTGAAGACTATGGTAAAAAGTGAAATATGCTCAAGTAAAACCCAGAAAGAAGCGTTCCAAGAAACTGCTGTCTAATATGTGCATTCATTTCACGGAGTTTTAGCTTACTCTACCTTGCCCAGTTTGGAAACTCTTTCTTTGAGAAGGGATATTAAGTGGCACCAGGAGGCTTGTGGTGAGCAAGGAAACATCTTCCGATGAAAACTGGAGAGAAGCTTTCTGAGCAACTGCTTTGTGATGTGCGTATTCATCTCATAAAGTTAAACCATTCTTTGGATTGAGCAGTTTGAAATCACTGTTTTTGTGGAATCTGAGGAAGGACATTTGGGAACGCTCCTTAGAATATTGAGAAAGAAATATCCTCAGGTAAAATCCAGAAGGAAGGTTTCTGTGAAACTGCTCTGTGTCATCTTAATTCCTCTCACTCAATTAAGCCTCTCTTTTCATTGTGCAGTTTTCTAACCCTGTTTATGTTTAGCGTGTGAAGGGATATTCGGGAGTGCCTTGAGGCTTACAGTGAAACAGGAAGTAAGTTAAGACCGAAAATGGAGAGAAGCTTTCCGAGGAACTCCTTTGTGACGTGTGCATTCCACTCACAGTATTATACTTATCTTCACATACAGCATAGGGGAAACCCTTTTGGAGAAAAAGGTACCAAGGGATATTTGGGAGCATGTTGATGCCTATGGTGAAAAGGGAAATAGCCCCAGACAAAAACCGGAAAGAAGCTTTCTATGAAACTGCTCTGTGATATGTGTATTCATCTCACATAATAAAGCTTTCTTTACATTGTGCAGCTTGGAAACTCTGTCACTGACGGATCCATGAAAGCACATTCAGGAGCACATTCAGATCCACGAAGAAATATTCAGGATCACTTTCGGGACTATGGTGAAATAGGAAATATATTCAGATAAAAAAATGGAAAGAAGTTTTCTATGAATCTACTTTTTACTGTTTATTCTTCTCACATAGATAAATCTTTCTTTACATTATGCAGCTTGGAAACTCTGTCAGGGATGCATCTGTGAAAGGCATTCGGGAGCACATTCAGGACTATGGTGAGAAGAGAAATATCTTCAAATAAAAACCAGAAGGGAGATTTCTGTGATACTTCTCTGTGTTGTGTGAATTCCACTCGCACAGTTAAGCTTCTATTTTCATTGAGCAGTATTCTAACACTGCTTATGTTTAGCGTGCGAAGGGATTTTCAGGAGCACTTTGAGGCTTACGGTGAGAACTTAAATATGTTCAGATAGAAACTGGAAAGAAGCTTTCCGAGGAACTGCTTTGTGATGTGTACATTCCACTTACAGTGTCATACCTCTCTTCTCATACAGCATCAGGAAAACCCCTTTGGGGAAAAATTTACCAAGGGATATCCGGGAGCATATTGATGCTTATTGTGAAAAGGGAATTAGCCTCAGATAAAAACAGGAAAGAAGCATTCTGTGAAACTACTCTGTGATATATGTATTCATGTCACATTGATAAAGCTTCCTTTACAGTACGCAGCTTGGGAACGCTGTCATGGAAGGATCTGCGAAGGGACATTTGGGAGCACATACAGGACTATGGTGAAAAAGGAAATATTTTCAAATGAAAACTGGAAAGAAGCTTTCCATGAATCTACTTTTTGCTGTGTTTATTCATCCCACATAGATAAAGCTTTCTTTGCATTACGCAGCTTGGTAACTCTGTCATGGACGGATCTCCGTAGGGATACTCGGGACCACATTCAGGACTCTGGGTAAATGGAAATATCTTCAGATAAAAACTGGAGAGAAGCTTTCTGAGAAACTACTTTGTGATGTGTGCATTCCACTCAGGGCGTTATACCTCTTTTCTCATAAGGCAGTGTTTTAACACTGTTCCTGTAAAACCAAAAAAGTGATATTTTGGAGTGCATGGAAGACTATGGCGAAAAGTGAAATATCCTCAAATAAAACCCAGAAAGAAGCATTCCAAGAAACTACTCTCTGATATGTGCATTCATTTCACAGAAATAATACTTATTCTACATTGCCAAGTTTGGAAACTCTATCTTTGAGAAATCTGCGAAGGCATAGTAAGTGGCACCCAGAGGCATTTGGTGAGAATGGAAACGACTTCCGTTGAAAACTGGAGATAAGCTTTCCAAGCAACTGCTTTGTGATGTGTGTGTTCATCTCATAGAGTTAAATCATACTTTGACTTGAGCAGTTTGATATCACTATTTCTGTGGAATCTGAGGAAGAACATTTGAGAACGCTCTTTAGAATATGGAGAAAGAAATATAATCAGATAAACAAAAGTAGGAAGCTTTCTGTGAAACTACTATGTGTTGTGTGAATTCCTCTTGCTCAGTTAAACTTCTGTTTTCCTTGAGCAATTTTCTAACACTGTTTATGCTTAGTGTGTGAAGGGATATTCGGGAGCTCTTTGAGGCTTACCGTGAAAAAGGAAACATGTTCACATAGAAACTGTAGAGAAGCTTTCCGAGGAGCTGTTTGTGACCTGGGCATTCCACTCACAGTGTTATACCTCTCTTCTCATACAGCATCAGGGAAACACTTTTGGAGAAAAAGATACCAAGCCTTATTCAGGGGCACATTAATGCCTATGGTGAAAAGGGAAATAGCCTCAGACAGAAACTGGAAAGAAGCTTTCTGTGAAACTGCTCTGTGTTATGTGTATTCATCTCAAATAGATAAAGTTTTCTTTACATTATGCAGTCTGGAATCTCCGTCATGCAGGGATCAGACAAGGGACATTCGGGAGCAAATTCAGGACTATAGTGAAAAAGGAAATATCTTCAGATAAAAACTGGAAAGAAGCTTTCTCTGAATCTGCTTTTTGCTATCTTTATTCATCTCACATAGATAAAGCTGTCTGTACATTACGAAGCTTGGAAACTTCATCGTGGATGGATCCGTGAAGGGATATTGGGGATCACATTCAGGCCTATGGTGAAAAAGGAAATATCGTCAGATAAAAACTGGAGAGAAGTCTTCTGAGAAACTGCTTGGTAATGTGTGCATTCCACTCAGGGAGTTATACCTTTTTTCTCATAAAGCACTGTTTGAACACTGTTCCTGTAAAACTACAAAAGGGATATTCGGGTGACATTGAACACTATGGCGAAAAGTGAAATGTCATCCAATAAAACCCAGAAAGAAGCATTCCAAGAAACTGCTCTCTGACATGACATTCATTTCACAGAGTTAAAGTTTTCTCTACATTTCCCAGTTTGGAAAGTCTGTCTTTGAAGATTCTGCAAAGGGATATTAAGTGGCAACCGGAGGCCTGTGGCAAGGAAGGAAATGTTTTAGGTTGAAAATTGCAGAGAAATTTTCTGAGCAACTCTTTGTGATGTTTGTGTTCATCTCATATAGTTAAATCATTCCTTGGATTAAGCAGTTTGAAATCACTGTTTCTGTGGAATCTCAGAAAGGACATTTGGGAACTCTCTTTAGAATATCCTGAAAAAGAAATAACCTCAAATAGAAACCAGAAGGTAGATTTCTGTGAAACTGCTCTGTGTTGCGTGAATTCCGCTCACCCAGTTAAGCTTCTCTTTTTATTGAGTGGTATTCTAACACTGTTTTTGTTTAGTCTGCAAAGGGATAGTCTGGAACGCTTCGAGGCTTATGGTGAAAAAGGAAATATCTTCAGATAGAAACTGGAGAGAAGCTTTCCGAGGAGCTACTTTGTGACTTGTGCATTCCACTCAAAATTCCTTTTGGAGAAAAAGCTACCAAGGGACATTCGGGACTATATGCATGGCTATGGTGAAAAAGGAAATAGCCTCAGACAGAAACTGGAAAGAAGCTTTCTACGAAACTGCTCTGTGATATGTGTATTCATCTCACATAGATAAAACTTTCATTACATTACGCAGCTTGGAAACTCTGTCATGGATGGATCCACGAAGGGTCATTCGGGAGCACATTCAGGACTATGGTGAAAAAGGAAATATCTTCAGATTAAAACTGGAAAGAAGCTTTCTCTGAATCTTCTTTTTGCTATATTTATTCAGTCACATAGAAAAAGCTTTCTTTACATTATGCAGCTTGGAACTTCTGTCATGGATGGATCCAGGAAGGGATATTCAGGATCACATTTGGGCCTATGGTGAAAAAGGAAATATCGTCAGATAAAAAATGGAGAGAAGCCTTATGAGAAACTGCTTGGTGATGTGCGCATTCCACTCAGGGAGTTATACCTTTTTTTCTCATAAGGCACTGTTTGAACACTGTTCCTGTAAAACTACAAAAGGGATATTCGGAGCGCGTTGAAGACTATGGTGAAAAGTGAAATGCCATCAAATAAAACCCGGAAAGAAGCATTCCAAGAAAGTGCTCTGTGACACGTACATTCATTTCACAGAGTTAAATCTTAGTCTATATTTCCCAGTTTGGAATGTCTGTCTTTGAGGATTCTGCGAAGGGATTTAAGTGGTGACCGGAGGCCTCTGGCGAGCAAGGAAAGGTTTTCTGTTGAAAACTGGAGATAAGATTTCTGAGCAACTGCTTTGTGATATGTGTTTTCATCTCATAGAGTTAAATCATTCTTTGGACTGAGCAATCTGAAATCATTCTTACTGTGGAACCTGAGAAAGGACATTTGGGAATGCTCTTAAGAATATGCTGAAAAAGAAATACCCTCAGATTAAAACTAGAAGGAAGCTTTCTCTGAAACTGCTCTCAGTCTCATGAATTCCACTCACACAGTTAAGCTTCTGTTTTCATTGAGCAGTATTCTAACACTATTTTAGTTTTGTCAGCTAAAGGATATTCGAGAGCACTTTGAGGCTTATGGAGAAAATAGAAATATCTTCAGATAGAAACTGGGGAGAAGATTTCCGAAAGGCTGCTTTGTGACGTGTGCATTCCACTCACAGAGTTATACTTTTCTTCCCATAGAGGATTGTGGAAGCCCTTTTGGAGAAAAAGCTACCAGGGGACATTCGGGAGTATATGGAGGGTTATGGCAAAAAAGGAAATATCCTCAAACAAAAACTGGAAAGAAGCTTTTTGTGAAATATCTTTGTGATAGATATGTTTATTCATCTCACATAGATACAACTTTCTTTCTATTATGCAATTTGGAATCTTCGTCATGGACGGATTTGTGAAGGGACATTCGGGAGCACATTCAGGCCTATGGTGAAAAAGGAAATATCTTCAGATAAAAACTGGAGAGAAGCTTTCTGAGAAACCACTTTGTGATGAGTGCATTCCACTCAGGGCCTTATACACCTTTTCTCATAAAGCAGTGTTTGAACACTGTTCCTGTAAAACCGAAAAAGTGATATTTCAAAGCACATTGAAGACTATGGCGAAAAGTGAAATATCCTCAAATAAAACACAGAGAGAAGCGTTCCAAGGGACTGCTCTCCGATATGTGCATTCATTTCACAGAGTTAAAGCTTACTCTACATTGCCTAGTTTGGAAACTCTGTCTTTGAGGAATCTGTGAATGGATATTAAGTGACGCCCGGAGGCTTGTGATGAGCAAGGAAACGTGTTCCGATGAAAACTGGAGACAAGCTTTGTGAGCAACGGCTGTGTGATGTGTGTATTCTTCTCATAGAGTTAAACCATTCTTTGGATTTAGCAGCTTGAAATCACTGTTTTTCTGGAATCTGAGGCAGGATATTTTAGAACGTTGCTTAGAATATGGAGAAAGAAATATCCACAGGTAAAATCCAGAAGGAATCTTTCTGTAAAACTGCTCTGTGTCATCTTAATTCCTCTCGCTCAGTTAAGCCTCTCTTTCCATTGAGCAGTTTTCTAACCGTGTTTATGTTTAGTATGTGAAGGGATATTTGGGAGCGCTATGAGGTTTACGGCAAAAAAGGAAATATGTTCAAACCGAAACTGGAGAGAAACTTTCTGAGGAACTGCTTTCTGACGTGTGCATTCCACTCACAGTGTTATACCTCTCTTCTCATACAGCATCGGGGAAACCCTTTTGGATAAAAAGGTACCAAGTGATATTCATGAGCATGTTGATGCGTATGGTGAAATGGGAAATAGCCTCAGACAAAAACTGGAAATAAGCTTTCTATGAAACTGCTGTATGATATGTGTATTCACCTCACATAGATAAAGCTTTGTTTACATTGCACAGTTGGAAACTGTCATGGACGGATCCACAAATGGACATTCGGGAGCACATTCAGGACTATGGTGAAAAAGGGAATATCTTCAGAGAAAAACTGGAAAGAAGATTTCTCTGAATCTGCTTTTTGCTATTTTAATCCATCTCACATAGATGAAGCTTTCTTTATATTACGTGGCTTGGAAACAGAATCATGGATGGATCCATGAAGGGATATTCTGGATCACTTTTGGGCCTATGGTAAGAAAGAAAATATCATCAGATAAAAAAAGGAGAGGAGCTTTCTGAGAAACTGCTTGGTGCTGTGTGAATTCCACTCAGGGAGTTATACCTTTCTTGTTATAAGGCACTGTTTGAACACTGTACCTGTAAAACTAAAAAAGTGATATTCAGAACCCATTGAAGACTATGTCAGAAAGTAAAATGTCGTCCAATAAAACCTGGAAAGAAGCATTCCACGAAACTGCTCTCCGACATGTCCATTCATTTCACAGAGTTAAAGCGTACTCTACATTTCCCAGGTTGGAAAATCTGTCTTTGAGAATTCTGCGAAGGGATATTAAGTGACAACCAGAGGCCTGTGGTGAGCAGGGAAATGTCTTCCATTGAAAATTGTAGAGAAGCTTTCTGAGTAACTCTTTTGTGATGTTTGTATTCATCTCATAGAGTTAAATCATTCCTTGGATTGAGCAGTTTGAAATCACTATTTCTGTGGAATCTGAGAAAGGACATTTGGGAACACTCTTTAGAATATCCTGCAAAAGAAATAACCTCAGATAGAAACCAGAACGGAGCTTTCTGTGAAACTTCTCTGTGTCGTGTGAATTCCGCTCACACAGTTAAGCTTCTCTTTTCATGGAACAGTATTCTAACACTGTTTATGTTTAGTCTGCAAAGGGATATTTGGGAGCGCTTTGAGGCTTTTGGTGAAAATGGAAATATGTTCAGACCGAAACTGGAGAGAAGCTTTCTGAGGAACTGCTTTGTGAAGTGTGCATTCCACTCACAGAATTATACCTTTCTTCTCATACAGCATCCGGTAAACCCTTTCGGAGAATAAGGTACCAAGTGATATTTGGGAGGAATTTGATGCCTGTGGTGAAAAGTGAAATAGCCTCAGACAAAAACTGGAAAGAAGCTTTCTATGAAACTGCTCTGTGATATGTGCATTCATCTCACATAGATAAAGCTTTCTTTCCACTGCACAGCCTGGAAACTCTGTCATAGACAGATCCACGAAGGGACATTCGGGATCACGTTCAGGACTATGGTGAAGAAGGAAATATCTTCAGATAAAAACTGGAAAGAAGCTTTCTCTGAATCTGCTTTTTGCTATGTTTATTCATTTCACCTAAATAAAGCTTTTCTTACATTAGGCAGCTTGGAAACTCCATCATGGATGGATCTGCGAAGGGATATTTGGGATCACATTCGGGCCTATGGTGAAAAAGGAAACATCGTCAGATAAAAACTGGGGAGAAGTTTTCTGAGAAACTGCTTAGTGATGTGTGCATTCCACTCAGGGCGTTATAACTTTCTTGTCATAAGGCACTCTTTGAACACTGTTCCTGTAAAACTACAAAAGTGATATTTGGACCAAATTGAAGACTATGGTGACAAGTGAAATGTCATCAAATAAAACCCAGAAAGAAGCATTTCAAGAAACTGCTCTCTGACAAGTCCATTCATTTCACAGAGTTAAAGCTTACTCTACATTTCCCAGTTTGGAAAATCTGTCTTTGAGGATTCTGGGAAGGGATATTAAGTGAAAACCAGAGGCTTGTGGCGAGCAAGAAAATGTCTTTTGTTGAAAATTGGAGCGAAGCGTTCTGAGCAACACTTTTGTGATGTTTGTATTCATATCACAGAGTTCAATCATTGTTTGGATTGAGGAGTTTGAAGTCACTGTTTCTGTGGAATCTGAGAAAGGGCATTTGGGAACACTCTTTAGAATATCCTGAAAAAGAAATAACCTCAGATAGAAACCAGAAGGAAACTTTCTGTGAAACTGCTCTAAGTAGAGTGAATTCTGCTCTCACTGTTAAGCTTCTCTTTTCATTGAACAGTATTCTAACACTTTTTGTTTAGTCTGCAAAGGGATATTCGGGAGTGCTTTGAGGCTTACAGGAAAAAGGAAATATCTTCAGATAGAAATTGGAAAGAAGCTTTCTGAGAAACTGCTTTATGACGTGTGGATTCCACTCAGGGAGTAAAACCTCTTTTCTCATAAGGCAGTGTTTGAACACTGTTCCTGTAAAACCAAAAACGTCATATTTTGGAGCGCATTGAAGACTGTTTCATAAGTGAATTATCCTGAAATAAAACCCAGAAAGAAGGGTTCCAAGAAACTGCTTTCTGATATGTGCATTCACTTCACAGAGGTAAAGGTTACTCTATGTTGCCCAGTTTGGAAACACTCTTTGAGTAATCTGTGAAGGGATATTAAGTGGTGCCCAGTGGCTTGTGGTGAGCAAGTAAACGTCTTCCAATGAAAACTGGAGAGAAGCTTTCTGAGCAACTGCTTTGTGATGTGTGCATTCATCTCATAGAGTTAAACCATTCTTTGGATTGAGCAGTTTGAAATCACTGTTTTTGTGGAATCTGAGGAAGGACATTTGGGAACGGTCCTTAGAATATGGAGAAAGAAATATCCTCAGGTAAAATCCAGAAGGAAGGTTTCTGTGAAACTGCTCTGTGTCATCTTAATTCTTTAGCTCACTTAAGCCTCTCTTTCCATTGAGCAGTTTTCTAACCCTGTTTATGTTTAGCGAGTGAAGGGATATTCAGGAGTGCTTTGAGGCTTATGGTGAAAAAGGAAATATGTTTTGACCAAAACTGGAGAGAAGCTATCCGAAGAACTCCTTTGTGACATGTGCATTCCACTCACAGTGTTTACCTCTCTTCTCATACAGCATCAGGGAAATCTTTTTGGAGAAATAGGTACGAAAGGATATTGAGGAGAATATTGACGCCTATCGTGAAAAGGGAAATAGCCTCAGGCAAAAACTGGAAAGAAGTTTTCTGTGAAACTGCTCTGTGCTATGTGTATTCATCTCACATCGATAAAGCTTTCTTTACATTACGCAGCTTCAAAACTCTGTCATGGACGGATCCACGAAAGCACATTCAGGAGCACATTCAAGTCTATGGTGAAAAAGGAAATATCTGTGAATAAAAACTTGAAAGAAGATTTCTGTGAATCTGCTTTTTGCTATGTTTATTCATTTCACGTAGACAATGCTTTCTTTACATTACACAGCTTGGAAACTCTGTCGTGGACGGATCCGCGAAGGGCATTTGGGAGCACATTCAGGACTATGGTGAAAAAGGAAATATCTTCAGATAAAAACCAGAAGGAAGCTTTCTGTGAAACTGCTATGTGTCATGTGAATTCCTCTCACTCAGTTAAGCTTCTCTTTTCATTGAGTAGTTTTCTAACATTGTTTATGTTTGGCATGCGAAGGGATATTCAGCAGCACTTTGAGGCTTACGGTGAAAAAGGAAATATGTTCAGGTAGAAACTGGAGAGAAGCTTTCTGAGAAACTGTTTTGTGATGTGTGCATTCCACTCAGGGAGTTATACCTCTTTTCTCATAAGATAGTGTTTGAACACTGTTCTTGTAAGACAAAAAAGTGATATTTTGGAGTGCATTGAAGACTATGGTGAAAAGTGGTATATCCTCAAATAAAACCCAGAAAGAAGCATTCCAAGAATCTGTTCTCGGATATGTGCATTCATTTCACAGAAGTAAAGCTTTCTCTACATTGCCCAGTTTGGAAATTCTGTCTTTGAGAAAACTGCGAAGGGATATTAAGTAGCGCCCGGAGGCCAGTGGTGGGCAAGAAAAAGTCTTCTGTTGAAAAATGGAGAGAATCATTCTGAGCAACTGCTTTGTGATGTGCATATTCATTTCATAGCATTAAATAATATGTTGCATTGAGCTGTTTGAAATCACTATTTCTGTTGAATCTGAGGAAGGACATTTGGGAACGCTCTTTAGAATATGGAGAAAGAAATACCCTCAGATAAAAAAAAAAGAAGGAAGCTTTCTGTGAAACTACTATGTGTCATGTGAATACCTCTCGCTCAGTTAACCTTCTCTTTTCATTGAGCAATTTTCTAACACTGTTTATGTTTAGCGTGTGAAGGGATTCGGGAACTCTTTGAGGCTTAGGGTGAAAATGGAAACATGTTCAGAAAGAAATAATAGAGATTTCCGAGGAATTGATTTGTGACTTAGGCATTCTACTCATAGTGTTCTACCTCTCTTCTCATACAGCATCAGGGAAACCCTTTTGGAGAAAAAGGTACCAAGAGATATTCGGAAGCACATTAACCCCTATGGTGAAAAGGGAAATAGACTCAGACAGAAACTGTAAAGAAGCTTTCTGTGAAACTGCTCTGTGCTACGTGTATTCATGTCACATAGATAAAGCTTTCTTTACAGTACACAGTTGGAAAACTCTGTCATGGACAGATCCACAAAGGGACATTTGGGAGCAAATACTGTACTATGGTGAAAAAGGAAATATATTCGAATTAAACCTGGATAGAAGCTTTCTGTGAATCAGCTTTCTGCTATGTGTATTCATCTAACACAGATAAAGCTTTCTTTACATTATGCACATTCTGTCATGAATGGAACCGTGAAGGGATACTCGGGATCACATTCAGGCCTATGGAGAAAAAGGAAATATCTTCAGATAAAAACTGGAGAGAAGCTTTCTGAGAAACTGCTTTGTGATGTGTGCATTCCACTCAGGGAGTTATACCACTTTTCTCCTAAGGCAGTGTTTGAACACTGTTCCTGTGAAACCGAAAATGTGATATTTCGGAGACCATTGAAGAATATGGCAAAACTTGAAATATCCTCAAATAAAACCCAGAAAGAAGCGTTCCAAAAACTGCTCCCTGATATGTGCATTCATTTCACAGAGTTAAAACTTAATCTACATGGTCCACTTTGGAAAATCTGTCGTTGAGGAATCTGCGAGGGGATATTATGTTGTGCCCGGAGGTCTGTGGTGAAAAAGGAAATCTATTCCATTGAAAAGTGTAGAGAGGTTTCTGAGCAACTGCCTGTGATATGTGTTTCATCTCACAGAGTTGAAACATACTTTGGGTTGAGAAGCTTGAAATCACTGTTTCTGTGGGACCTGATAAAGGACATTTGGCAACGCTCCTTAGAATATGTTGAAAAAGAAATACCCTCAGATAAAAATCAGAAGTAAGCTTTCTGTGAAACTGCTCTGAATCATTTGAATCATATGAATTCCACTCGCACAGTTAAGCTTCTCTTTTCATTGAGCAGTATTGTACCATTGTTTTTGTTTAGTCTGTGAAGGGATATTCGAGAGTCTTTGGAGGTTCATGGTGAAAACGGAAATATCTTCAGATAGAAACTGTAGAGAAGCTTTCCGAGGAGTTGTTTTGTGACGTCTGCATTCCACTCACAGAGTTATACCTTTCTTCTCATAGAGGATTGGGGATTCCCTTCTGGGGAAAAAGCCTCCTAGGGACATTTCGGAGTATATGGATGGCTATGGTGAAAAAGGAATTATGCTCAAACAAAAACTGGAAAGAAGCTTTCTATGAAACTGCTTTGTGATTGATATATTTATTCACCTCACATAGATAAAACTTTCTTTATATAATACAGTTTGAAAACTCTGTCATGGACGGATCTGCTAAGGGACATTCGGGAGCACATTCAGGACTCTAGTGAAAATTGAAATATCTTCAGATAAAAACCCGAGTGAAGCTTTCTGAGAAAGTGCTTTGTGATGTGTGCATTACACTCAAGGAGTTATACCTCTTTTCTCATAAGGCAGTGTTTGAATAGTGTTCCTGTAAAACCGAAAATGTGTTACTTCGGAGTGCATTGAAGATTATGGCAAAAAGTGAAATACCCTCAAATAAAACCCAGAGAGAATTGTTAAAAGAAACTGGTCCCTGATATGTGCATTCATTTCTGTGAGTTAAGTTTACTATACATTGCCCAGTTTGAAAACTCTATCTTTGAGGAATCTGGGAAGGGATATTAAGTGGCACCCGGAGCCCTCTGGGGAGCAAGGAAATGCCTACCATTGAAAACTTCAGAGAAACTTTCTGAGCAACTGCTTCATGAGGTGTGTATTCATCTCATAGAGGTAAATCATTCTTTGGATTGAGCAGTTTGAAATCACTGTTTCTGTGGAATCTGAGGAAGGACATTTGGGAACGCTCTTTAGAATATGGAGAAAGAAATATCCACAGATAAAAACCAGAAGGAAGTTTTCTATGTAACAGCTATGTGTAGTTTGAATTCCTCTCGCTCAGATAAGCTTCTCTTTTCATTTAGCAGTTTTCTAATGCTGTTTATGTTTAGCATGCGAAGGAATATTCAGGAGCGCTTTGAGGGTTAAGGTGAAAAAGGAAATATGTTCAGATAGAAACTGGAGAGAAGCTTTTCGAGGAACTGCTTTGTGACGTGTACATTCCACTCACTGTGTTATACCTCTCTTCTCATACAGCATTGGGGAAACACTTTTGGACAAAAAGGTACCAAGGGATATTCATGAGCAGATTGACATCTATGGTGAAAAGGGAAATAGCCTCAGAGAGAAACTGGAAAGAATCTTTCTGTGAAACTGCTCTGTGCTTTGTGTTTTCATTTCACATAGATAAAGCTTTCTTTATATTATGCAGCTCGGAAACTCTGTCATGGTCGGATCCGCAAAGAGACATTCGGGATCACATAGAGGACTATGGTAAAAATGGTAATATCTTCAGATAAAAACTGGACAGAAGCTTTCTGTGAGTCTGATTTTTGCTACATTTATTCATCTCACATAGATAAAGATTTCTTTACATTATGCAGCTTGGAAACTCTGTCATGGATGGATCCACGAAGGGATATTTGGGAGCATATTCAGGCCTATGATGAAAAGGGAAATATCGTCAGATGAAAACTGGAGATAAGCTTTCTGAGAAACTGAGTGGTCATGTGTGCATTCCACTCAGGGAGTTATACCTTTCTTCTCAAAAGATACTGTTTGAACACTGCTCCTGTGAAACTGAAAAAGGGATATTTCGGAGTGCATTGAAGACTATGACGAAAAGTGGAATGTCGTCCAATAAAACCCAGAAAGAAGCATTTCAAGAAAATGCTCTCTGAAATGTCCATTCATTTCACAGAGTTAAAGTTTAGTCTACATTTCCCCGTTTAGAAAGTCTGTCTTTGAGAATTCTGCGAAGGGATATTAAGTGGCAACTGGAGGCCTGTGGTGAGCAAGGAACTGGCTTCCATCAAAAATTGGAGAGAAGCTTTCTGAGCAACTTTTTGTGATGTTTGTATTCATCTCATAGAGTTAAATCATTCTTTGGATTGAGCAAGTTGAAATCACAGTTTCTGTGGAATCTGAGAAAGGACATTTGGGAACGCCCTTTAGAGTATCCAGAAAAAAGAAATAATCTCTGATTGAAACCAGAAGGAAGCTTTCTGTGAAACTGCTCTGTGTCGCATGAATTCCACTCACACAGTTAAGCTTCTCTTTTCATTGAGGAGCATTCTAACACTGTTTTTGTTTAGTCTGCGAAGGGATATTCAGGAACGCTTTGAGGCTTCTGGTTAAAAAGGGAATATCTCCAGAGGAGAAACAGGAGAGAAGCTTTCCAAGGAGTTGCTTTGTGACATGTGCATTCCACTCAGAGAGTTATATCTTTTTTCTCATAGAGGATTGAGGAATCCCTTTTGTAGAAAAAGCTACCAAGAGACATTACGGAATATAGGGACGGCTATGGTGAAAAAGGAAATATACATAGATAAAAACCGGAAAGAAGATTTCTGTGAAACTGCTTTGTGATAGATATATTTATTCATCTCACAGAGATAAAACTTTTCTTATATTACACAGTTTGGAAACTCCGTCATGGACGGATCCACAAAGGGACATTCAGGAGCACATTCAGGCCTACGGTGAAAAAAGAGATATCTCCAGATAAAAACTGGATAGAAGCTTTCTGAGAAACTGCTTTGTGATGTGTGCATTCCACTCTGGGTGTTATACCTTTTTCTTCATAAATCAGTGTTTGAACACTGTTCCTGTAAAACCGAAAAAGTAATACTTCAGAACACATGGAAGACTATGGCGAAAAATGAAATATCTTGAAATAAAACCCAGAAAGAAGCATTCCAAGAAACGGCCCTCTAACTTGTCGACTCATTTCACAAAGTTAAAGCTTAGTCTACATTTCCCAGTTTGGAAAGTCTGTCTTTGAGGATTCCGGGAAGGGACATTAAGGGGCAACCAGAGGGCTGTGACGAGCAAGGAAATGTCTTCCATTGAAAATTGGAGAGAAGCTTTCTGAGCAACTCTTTTGTGATGTCTGTTCTCATCTCATAGAGTTAAATCATTCTTTGGATTGACCAGTTTGAAATCACTGTTTCTGTAGAATCTGAGAAAGGACATTTGAGAATGCTCTTTAGAATATTCTGAAAAAGAAATAACCTCACATAGAAACCAGAAGAAGGAACTTTTCTGTGAAACTGTTCTGTGTTGTGTGAATTCTGCCCCCATAGTTTAGCCTCTCTTTTCATTGAGCAGTATTCTAACACTTTTTTTCTTTATTCTGTGAAGGGATATTCGGGAGCACTTTGAGACTTATGGTGAAAAAGGAAATATCTTCAGATAGAAACTGGAGAGATGATTTCCGAGGAGCTACTTTGTGATGTGTGCATTGCACTCACTGAATTATACCTTTCTTCTCATAGAGGATTGGGGAATTCCTTTTGGAGAAAAAGCTACCAAGGGACATTCTGGAGTATAAGGAAGGCTACAGTGAAAAAGGAAATATCCTCAGACAAAACCTGAAAGATTTCTGTGAAACTGCTTTGTGATAGATATGTTTATTCATCTCACATAGATAAAACTTTCCTTATATTTTGCAGTTGGGAAACTCCATCATGGACGGATCCGCGAAGGGACATTTGGGAGCACATTCAGGCCTGTGGAGAAAATGAGATATCTTCAGATAAAAACTGTATAGAAACTTTCTGAGAAACTGCTTTGTTATGTATATGTTCCACTCAGGGATTTATACCTTTTTTCTCATAAGGCAGTGTTGGAACATTGTTCCTGTGAAACCAAAAAAGTAGTATTTCGGAGTGCATGGAAGACTATGGTGAAAAATAAAATATCCTGAAATCCAACCCAGAAAGAAGCATTCCAAGAAATTGCTCTCTGACGTGTGCATTCTTTTCAGAGAGTTAAAGCTACTCTACATTTCCCAGTTTGGAAAGTCTGTCTTTGAGGATTCTGCGAAGGGATATTAAGTGGCAACTGGAGGCCTGTGACAAGCAAGGAAATATCTTCCATTGAAAATCCGAGAGAGGCTTTCTGAGCAACTGCTTTCTGATGTGTATATTCATCTCATAGAGTTAAATCATTCTTTGGATTGAGCAGTTTGAAATCACTCTTTCTGTGGAACCTGAGAAAGGACACTTGAGAACGCTCTTAAGAATATTTTGAAAAAGAAATATCCTCCGATAAAAACCAGAAGGAAGCTTTCTGTGAAACTGCTCTGTGCCATGTGCATTCCAGTCACACAGTTAAGCTACAGTTTTCATTGAGCAGTATTCTAACACTGCTTTAGTTTAGTCAGCTAAGGGACACTCGGGAGCGCTTTGAGGCTTATGGTGAAAACGGAAATATCTTCAGATAGAAACTGGAGAGAAGATTTCCGAGGAGCTGCTCTGTGACGTGTGCATTCCACTCACAGATTTATGCTTTTCTTCTCATAGAGGATTGGGGAATCCCTTTTGGAGAAAGAGCTACCAGGGGACATTCGGGAGTATATGGACGTCTATGGTGAAAAAGGAAATATCCTCAGACAAAAACTGGAAAGAAGCCTTCTGTGAAAGTGCTTTGTGATAGATATGTTTATTCATCTCACATAGATAAAACTTTCTTTCTATTATGCAGTTTTGAAACTCCATCATGGACGGATTCACAAAGGGACATTCGAGAGCACATTCAGGCCTATGGTGAAATAGGAAATATTTTCAGAAAAAAAACTGGATAGAAGGTTTCTGTAAGTCTGCTTTTTGCTATGTTTATTCTTCTCACATAGATAAAGCTTTCTTTACATTATGTAGCTTTCATATTCCGTCATGAACGGATTCTGAAAGTGATATTCAGGATCACATTCGGGCCTGTGGTGAAAAAGGAAATATCCTCAGATAAAAACTGGAGAGGAACTTTCTGAGAAACTGCTTTGTGATGTGTACATTCCACTCAGGGTGTTATACCTCTTCTCTTATAAGGCAGTGTTTGAACATTGTTCCTGTAAAACCGAAAAGGTGATATTTTGTAGTGCATTGAAAAATAAGGCGAAAAGTGAAATATCCTCAAATAAAATCCAGAAAGAAGCATTCCAAAAAACTGCTCTCTGATATGTGCATTCATTTCACAGAGTTAAAGCTTACTCTACATTGCACAGTCTGGAAAATCTGTCCTTGAGGAATCTGCGAAGGGATATTAAGTGATGCCCTTAGGCCTGTGGTGAGCAAGGAAATCCGTTGAAAACTGTACAGAAGCTTTCTGAGCAACTGCCTCTGATGTGTTTTCATCTCATAGTGTTAAATCATTCTTTTGATTGAACAGTTTGAAATCACTGTTTTTGTGGAACCTGAGAAAGGACGTTTGGGAACGCTCTTTAGAATATGTTGAAAAATAAATACCTTCAGATAAAAACCAGAAGTAAGCTTTCTGTGAAACTGCTCTGGATGGTGCGAATTCCACTCACACAGTTAAACTTCTCTTTTCATTGAGCAGCATTGTACCATTGTTTTTGTTTAGTCTGTGAAGGGATATTCGGGAGCGCTTTGAGGTTTATGGTGAAAACAGAAATATCTTCTGATAGAAACTGGAGAGAAGCTTTCCGATGAGTTATTTTGTGACATATACATTCCACTCACAGAGTTATACCTTTCTACTCAAAGAGGATTGGGAAATCACTTTTGAAGAAAAAGGTACTAAGGGACACTCGGGAGTACATGGACGGGTATGGAAAAAAGGGAATTATGCTCAAACAAAAAATGGAAAGAAGGTATCTGTGAAACTGCTTTTTGGTAGATTTGTTTATTCATCTCACATAGATAAAACTTTCTTTATATAATGCAGTTTGGAAACTCTGTGATGGACGGATCTGCAAAGGGACATGCGGGAGTATATTCAGCACCATGGTGAAAATGAAAATATCTTCAAATAAAAACTGGAGAGAAGCTTTCTGAGAAACTGCCTTGTGATGTGTGCATTCCCCTCAGGAAGTTGTACCTCTTTTCTCATAAGGCAGTATTTGAACATTGGTCCTGTAAAACTGAAAAGGTGATATCTCGAAGCCCATTGAAGACTATGACGAAAAGTGAAATATCCTCAAATAAAACCCCCAAAGAAGCATATCAAGAAACTGCTCTCTGTTATGTGTATTCGTTTCACAGAGTTAAAGCTTACTCTACATCATCCAGTTTGGAAACTCTGTGTTTGAGGAATTAGCGAAGGGATATTAAGTGGCGCCCGGAGGCCTGTGGTGAGCAAGGAAACGTCTTCTGATGGAAACTGGAGAAAACCTTTCTGAGAAACATCTTGGTGATGTGTGCATTCCACTCAGGGAGTTATACCTTCATTCTCATAAGGCACTGTTTGAACACTATTCCTGTAAAACTAAAAAAGTGATATTTGGAGCACACTGAAGAATATGGCGAAAAGTGAAATGTTGTGAAATAAAACCCAGAAAGAAACATTCCTAGAAAATGATCTCTGACGTTCCATTCATTTCACAGAGGTGAAGCTTACTCTACATTTCACAGTTTGGAAAGTTTGTTTTTGAGGATTCTGGGAAGAGATATTAAGTGGCAACTGGAGGCATGTGGCGAGCAAAGAAATGTCTTCTGTTGAAAATTGGAGAGAAGCTTTCTGAGCAACTCTTTTGTGATGTTTGTATTCATCTAAGAGAGTTAAATTATTCTTTGGATTGAGCAGTTTGAAATCACTGTTTCTGTGGAATCTGAGAAAGGACATTTGGGAAAGCTGTTTAGAATATCCTGAAAAAGAAATAACCTCAGATAGAAAGCAGAAGGAAGCTTTCTGTGAAACTGCTCTGTGTTGCATGAATTCTGCTCACACAGTTAAATTTCTCTTTTCATTGAGCAGTATACTAACACTGTTTTTCTTTAGTCTGCGAAGGGATATGCGGGAGCACATTGAGGCTTGCGGGGAAAAAGGAAATATCTTCAGATAGAAACTGAAGAGAAGCTTTCCGAGCAACTGTTTTGTGATGTGCGCATTCTACTCACAGAATTAAACCTTTCTTCTCATAGAGGATTATTTCTTTGGAGAAAAAGCTACCAGAGGACATTCACAAGTATGTGGATGTCCATGGTGAAAAAGGATATATTCTCAGACAAAAACTGGAAGGAAGCTTTCTGTGAAACTGCTTTGTGATAGATATGTTTATTCATCTCACGTAGATAAAACTTTCTTTCTATTACACAGTTTTGCAACTCTGTCATGGACAGATTCACGAAGGGACATTCGGGAGCACATTCAGGCCTATTGTGAAACAGGAAATAACTTCTGATAAAAATTGGAGAGGAGCTTTCTGAGAAACTGCTTTGTGATGTGTGCATTCCGCTCAGGGAGTTACACCTCTTTTCTCATAAGGCAGTGTTTGAACACTGTTCCTGTAAAACCGAAAAAGTTATATTTTGGAGCGCATTGAAGACTGAAGCAAAAAATGAAATATCCTCAAATAAAACCCAGAAAGAAGTGTTCCAAGAAACTGCTTGCTGATATCTCCATTCAGTTCATAGAATTAAAGCTCACACTATGCTGCCCATTTTTGAAATTCTGTCTTTGAATAATCTGTGAAGGGATATAAAGTGGTGCCCAGAGGCTTCTGGTGAGCATAGAAACGTCTTAAGATGAAACATGGAGAGAAGCTTTCTGAGCATCTAATTGTGATGTGTGTATTCGTCTCATATAGTTAAATCATTCTTTGGAATGAGCAATTTGAAATCACTGTTTTTGTGGAATCTGAAGAAGGATATATGGGAATGTTTCTTAGACTATGGAGAAAGAAACAGCCTCAGGTAAAATCCAGAAGAAAGCTTTCTGTGAAACCGCTATGTGTCATCTTTATTCCTCTTGCTCAGTTAATAATCTCCTTTCATTGAGTAGTTTTCTAATCCTGTTTATGTTTATCGAGTGAAGGATATTCGGGAGTGCTTTGAGGCTTACAGTGAAAAAGGAAATATGTTCAGACCGGAACTGGAGAGAAGCTTTCCGAGGAACTGCTTTGTGATGTGTGCATTCCACTCACAGTGTTATACCTCTCTTCTCAAACAGCACTGGGGAAATCCTTTTGGAGAAAAAGTTGCCAAGTGATATTTGGGAGCATGTTGATGCCCATGGTGAAAAGGGAAAAAGCCTCAGACAAAAACTGGAAAGAAGCTTTCTATGAAACTGCTCTGTGATATGTGTATTCATATCACATAGATAAAGCTTTCTTTACATTACACAGCTTGGAAACTCTGTCGTAGACTGATCCATGAAGGAACATTTGGGATCACGTTCACGACTATGTAACTCCCAGCGTGAGCGACACAGAAGACAGGTGATTTCTGCATTTTCAACTGAGGTACTGGGTTTATCTCACTAGGGAGTGCCTGACAATCAGTGCTGGTCAGCTGCTGCAGCCCGACCAGTGAGAGCTGAAGTAGGGCACAGCATCGCCTCACCTGGGAAGCACAAGGGGGAAGGGAATCCCTTTTCCTAGCTGGGGGAATTGAGACACACAACACCTGGAAAATCGGGTAACTCCCACTCCAATTGTGTGCTCTACCAAGGATCTTAGCAAACGGGAACACCAGGAGATTATATCCCACACCTGGCCAGGAGGGTCCCATGCCATAAAAACTGGATAGAAGCTTTCTGAGAAACAGCTTTGTGATGTGCGCATTCCACTCAGGGAGTTATACTTCTTTCTTCATACGGCAGTGTTTGTACACTGTTCCTGTAAAACCGAAAAAGTAATATTTCAGAGCGCATGGAAGACTACAACGAAAAGTGAAATATCCTGAAGTAAAACCCAGAACAAAGCATTCCAAGAAACTCCTCTCCGACATATGCATTCATTTCAGAGAGTTAAAGCTTACTCTACATTTCCCAATTTGGAAAGTTGGTGTTTGAGGATTCTGTGAATGGATATTAAGTGGTGACCAGAGGCAGGTGGCGAGAAAGAAAATGTCTTCCATTGAAACCTGGAGAGAAGCTTTCTGAGCAACTGCTTTCTGATGTGTTTATACATCTCATAGAGTTAAATCATTCTTTGAAATGAGCTGTTTGAAATCACTCTTTCTGTGGAACCTGAGAAAGGACAATTGGAAACGCTCTTAAGAATGTGATGAAACAGAAATACCCTCTGATAAAAGCCAGAAGGAAAGTTTCTGTGAAACTGCTCTGTGTCATGTAAATTCCACTCACACAGTTAAGCTTCCACTTTCATTGAGAAGAATTCTAACACTCTTTTACTTTAGTCTGCTAGGGGATACTTGGGATTGCTTTGAGGCTTATGGTGAAAAAGAAAATATCTTCATACCGAAACTGAAGAGAGGCTGTCCAATGAGCTGCTTTGTGACGTGTGCAATCTACTCACAGAATTATACCTTTCTTCTCATAATGGATTGCTGAATACCTTTTGAAGAAAAAGCTACCAGGGGACATTCGGGAGTATATGGACAGCTATGGTGAACAGGATATATCCTCAGACAAAAACTGGAAAGAAGATTTCTGTGAAACTGCTTTGTAATAGATGTATTTCTTCATCTCACATAGATAAAACGTTCCTTATATTACGCAGTTTGGAAACTCCACCATAGTCGGTTTCGCGAAGGGACATTTGGGAGCACATTCAGGCCAATGGTGAAAAAGGAAGTATGTTCAGATAAAAACTGGAGAGAAATTTTCTGAGAAACTGCTTTGTGACGTGTGTATTCCACTCAGGGAGTTTTACCTCTTTCCTCATAAGGCAGTGTTTGAACACTGTTCCTGTAAAACCGAAAAAGTGATATTTCAGAGCGCATTGAAGACTATGGTGAAAAGTGAAATATCCTTAAATAAAACCCAGAAAGATGTGTTCCAAGAAACTGCTCTCTGATATGTGCATTCATTTCACAGAGTTAAAGCTTACTCTACGATGCCCAGTTTGGAAACTCTGTCGTTGAGGAATCTGTGAAGGGATATTATGTGGCACCTGGAGGTTTGTGGTGAGCAAGGAAATGTCTTCCGATGTGAACTGAAGATATGCTTTCTGAGCAACTGCTTTCGGATGTGTGTATTCGTCTCATAGAGCTAAACCATTCTTTGGTTTGAGCAGTTTGAAATCTCTGATTTTGTGGAATGTGAGGAAGGACATTTGGGAATGCTGCTTCGAATATGGAGTAAGAAATATCCTCAGGTAAAATCCAGAAGGAAGCTCTCTGTGAAACTGCTCTGTGTCATCTTAATTCCACTCACTCAGTTAAGCCTCTCTTTTCATTGAGCAGTTTTCTAATCCTGTTTATGTTTAGCGTGGGAAGGGATTTTCGGGAGTGCTTTGAGGCTCACAGTGAAAAAGGAAATATGTTCAGATAGAAAATGGAAGAGAAGCTTTCTTAGGAACTGTTTTGTGGTGCGTGCATTCCACTCACAGTGTTATACCTGTCTTCTCATACAGCATCGGGGAAACCCTTCTGGAGAAAAGGTACCAAGTGATACTCATCAGTATATTGACGCCTACGGTGAAAAGGGAAATAGTCTCAGACAAAAACTGGAAAGAAGCTCTCTGTGAAACTGCTCCGTGATATGTGCATTCGTCTCACATAGATAAAGCTTTCTCTACATTACGCAGCTTGGAAACTCTCTCATGGACGGATCCGCGAAGGGACATTCAGGAGCACATTCAGGCCTATGGTGAAAAAGGAAATATCTTCAGCTAAAAACTAGAAGGAAGCTTTCTGGGAATCTACATTTTGCTATGTTTATTCAGCACACATATATAAAGCTTTCTTTACATTACGCAGCCTGGAAACTCCGTCATGGACGGATCTGCGAAGGGATATTCGGGATCACATTCGGGCCTAGGGTGAAAAATGAAATATCATCAGATAAAAACTGGAGAGAAGCTTTCTGAGCAACTGCTTTGTGATGTGTGCATTCCACTCAGGGAATTATATCTCATTTCCCATAAAGCAGTGTTTGAACACTGTTCCCGTAAAACTGAAAAAGTGATATTTTGTAGCACCTTGAGGACTATGCAAAAAGTGAATAATAATCAAATAAAACCGAGAAAGAAGCGTTCCAAGAATCTGTTCTGTGATATGTGCATTCATTTCACAGAGTTAAAGCTGACACTACATTGTCATGTTTGGAAACTCTGTCTTTCAGGAATCTGCAAAGGGGTAGTAAGTGACACCCGGAGGCCTATGTTGAGCAAGGAAATATCTTCTGTTCAAAATTGGAGAGAATCTTTCTGAGCAACTGCTTTGTGATGTGTGTATTCATCTCATAGAGTTAAATCATTCTTTGGATTGAACAGGTTGAAATCACTGTTTCGGTGGAACCTGAGAAAGGACATTTGGGAACTCTCTTAAGAATATGCTGAAAAAGAAAGACCCTCAGATAAAAACCAGAAAGAGGTAGTCTGTGAAACTGCTCTGTGTCTTGTGAATTTCACTGGTACAGTTAAGCTTCTGTTTTCATAGAGCAGTATTCTAACACTGTTTTAGATTAGTCTCCTAAGGGCTATTCGGGAGCACTTTGAGGATTATGGTGAAAATGGAAATATCTTCAGATAGAAACTGGAGAGAAGCTTTCCAAGGAGCTGCTTTGTGACGTGTGCATTCCACTCACAGAATTATACCTTTCTTCTCATACAGCATCGGAGAAACCCTTTTGGAGAAAGAGGAACCAAGGGATAATCGGGAGCATATTGATGCCTATTGTGAAAAGGGAAATGGCCTCAGACAAAAACTGGAAACAAGCATTTTGTGAAACTGCTCTGTGCTATGTGTACTCATCTCACATAGATAAAGCTTTTTTTACATTATGCAGCTTGGAAACTCTGTCATGGATGGATCCATGAAGGGACATTTGGGAGCACATTCAGGACTACGGTGAAAAATGAAAGGTCCTCAAAAACTGGAAAGATTTCTGTGAAGCTGTTTTGTGATAGATATGTTTATTCTTTTCACAAGGATAAAACTTTCTTTATATTATGCAGTTTGTAAACTCCATCATGGACGTATCTGCAAAGGGACATTCGGGAGCACATTCAGGCCTATGGTGAAAAAGAAAATACCTTTAGATAAAAACTGAAGAGAAGCTTTCTGAGAAACTTCTCTGTGATCTGTGCATTCCACTCAGGGATTTATACCTCTTTTCTCATAAGGCAGTGTTTGAACACTGTTCTTGTAAAACCGAAAAAAAATGATATTTTGGAGCCCCTTGAAGACTATGGCAGAAAGTGAAATATCCTCAAATAAAACCCAGACAGAAGCGTTCCAAGAAACTGCTCTCTGACATGTGCATTCATTTCACAGAGTTAAAGATTACTCTACATTGACCAGTTTGGAAACTCTGTCTTTGAGGAATCTGTATAGGGATATTACGTGGCACCGGGAGGCCTGTGGTGAGCAAGGAAATGTCTTCTGATGAAAACTGGAGAGAAGCTTTGTGAGCAACTGCTTTGTGATGTGTGTATTCATCTCATAGACTTGAACTATTCTTTGGAATGAGCAGTTTGAGATCACTATTTGGGTGGAATCTGAGAAAGGACATTTGGGAAAGCTCTTTAGAATATGGAGAAATAAATATCCTCAGATAAAAACCAGAAGGAAGCTTTCTGTGAAACTGCTATGTGTTGAGTGAATTCTTCTCCCTTCTTAAACTTCTCCTTTCATTGAGCAGTTTTCCACACTGTTTATGTTTAGTCTGAGAAGGGATATTCTGGAGCGCTTTGAGGCTTATGGTGAAAACGGAAATATCTTCAGATAGAAACTGGAGAGAAGCGTTCCAAGGAGCTGCTTTGTGACGTGTGCATTCCACTCACAGAGTTATTTTCTCATAGAGGATTGGGAAATCCCTTTTGGAGAAAAAGCTACCAAGGGACATTCACCTTATGGAGGGCTATGGTGAAAAAGGAAATATCCTCAGGCAAAAACTGAAAAGCAGCTTTCTCTGTAAATGCTTTGTGATAGATATGTTTATTCATCTCACATAGATAAAATTTTCTTTATATTACTCAGTTTGGAAACTCCATCATGGTCGGATCCGCGAATTGACATTTGGGAGCAAATTCAGGCCTATGGTGAGAAAGGAAATGTCTTCAGGTAAAACTGAAGGGAAGCTTTCTGAGAAATTGCTTTGTGATGTCTACATTCCACTCAGGGAGTTATACCTCCTTTCTCATAAGGAAGTGTTTGAAAACTGTTCCTGAAAAACCGAAAAAGTGATATTTCGGAGCGCATTGAAGACTATGGAGAAAAGTGAAAGATTCTCAGATAAAACCTAGAAAGAAGTGTTTCAAGAATCGGCTCTCTGATATGTACATTCATTTCACAGTTCAAGCTGACTTTACATTGCCCAGTTTGGAAACTGTGTCTTTGAGGAATCTGCGAAGGGCTATATAGTGGCACCCGGAGGCCTGTGGTGAACAACGACATGTCTTCCAATAAAACTGGAGAGAAGCTTTCTGAGCAACTGCTTTGTGATGTGTGTATTCTTCTCATAGAGGTAAACCATTCTTTGAATTGAGCAGTTTGAAATCACTGTTTCTGTATAATTTGAGGAAGGACATTTGGGAACACTCTTAACATATGGAGAAAGAAATATCCTCAGATAAAAATCAGAAGGAAGTTTTCTGTGAAACTGTTATGTGTCATGTTAATTACTCTCACTCAGTTAAGCTTCTCTTTTCATTGAGCAGTTTTCTAACACTGTTGATGTTTAGCATGTGAAGGGATATTCTGGAGTGATTTGAGGCTTATGGTGAAAAAGGAAATATGTTCAGATAGAAACTGGAGAGAAGCTTTCCAAGGAACTGCTTTGTGATGCGTGCATTCCACTCAAAGTGTTATACCTCTTTTCTCTTTCAGTATTGGGGAAACCCCTTTGGAGAAAAAGTACCAAGGGATATTCAGGGGCATATTGACACCTATGGTGAAAATGGAAATAGCCTCAGACAAAAACTGTAAGGGAGCTTTCTGTGAAATTTCTCTGTGCTATGTGTACTCATCTCACATAGATAAAGCTTTTTTTCCATTATGCAGCTCAGAAACTCTGTCATGGATGGAATCGCGAAGGCACATTCAGGAGCACATTCAGGACTGTGGAGAAAAAGGAAGTATCTCCAGATAAATCTTTAACGAAATTTCCATGAATCTGATTTTTGCTATGTTTATTCATCTCACTTAGATAAAAGTTTCTTTACCTTATGCAGCTTGGAAACTTCCTCATGGACGGATCCATGAAGGGATATTCGGGATCACATTCAGGCCTATGGTGAAAAGGAAAATATCTTCAGATAAAAACTGGAGAGAAGCCTTCTGAGAAACTGCTTTGTGATGTGTGCATTCCACTCAGGGAGTTATACCACTTTTCTTATAAGGCAGTGTTTGAACACTGTTCCTGTAAAACCGAAAAAAATGATATTTAAGAGCACTTTGAAGATTATGGCAAAAAGGGAAATATCCTCAAATAAAACCCAGATGGAAGTTTTCCAAGAAAGTGCTCTCTGATATGTGCATTCATTTCACAGAGTTAAAATTTACTCTACATTGTCCAGTTTGGAAACTCTGTCTTTGAGGAAACTGCAAAGGGATAGTAAGTGACGCTCGGAGGCCTATGGTAAGCAAGGAAATGTCTTCTGATGAAAACTGGAGAGAAGCCCTCTGAGTAACTGCTTTGTGATGTGTGTATTCATCTCATAGAGTTAAATCATTCTTTGGATTGAGTAGTTGGAAATCACTGCTTCTGTGGAACCTGGGAGATGACATTTGGGAATGCTCTTTATAATATACTGATAAAGAAATACCCACAATAAAAAATCAGAAGGAAGCTTTCTGTGAAACTGCTCGGTGTTGTTTGAATTTCATTCACGCAGTTCAGCTTCTGTTTTCATTGAGCCGTATTCTAACACTGTGTTTCGTCTTTGAAGGGATATTCAGGAGCACTTTGAGGCTTATGGTGAAAATGAAAATATCTTCGAATTTTACCTTTCTTCTCATAGAGCATTGGGGAATCCCTTTTGGAGGAAAAGCTACAAAGGGACATTTGGGAGTATTTGGCAGCTACTGTGATAAAAGAAATATCCTCAGACCAAAACAGGAAAGAAGGTTTCTGTGAAACTGCTTTGTGATAGATATGAGTATTTATCTGACATAGATAAAACTTTCTTTGTATTATGCAATTTGGAAACTCTGTCATGGATGGATCCGCAAAGGGACATTAGGGACACCTTCAGGCCTATGGTGATAAAGGGAATCTCTTCAGATAAAAACTGGAGAGAAGCTTTCTAAGAAACTGCTTTGTGATATGTACATTCCACTCAGGGAGTTATACCTCTTTTCTCATAAGGCAGTGTTTGAACACTGTTCCTGTAAAACCGAAAAAGTGATATTTGGAGGGCATTGAAGACTATGGCATAAAGTGAACTATCCTTAAATAAAACACAGAAAGAAGCGTTTCAAGAAACTGCTCTCTCATATGTGCATTCACTTGATAAAGTTAAAGCATACTCTATGTTACCCAGTTTGAAATCTCTGTCTTTGAGGAATCTGTGAAGGGATATTAAGTGGCGCCCAGAGTCCTGTGGTGAGCAAGGAAATGTCTTTGTTTAAAAACAGAGAGAAGCTTTCTGAGCAACTGCTTTGTGATGTGTGTAATCATCTCATAGAGTTAAATCATTGTTTGAATTGAGCAGTTTGAAATCACTATTTCTGTGAAACCTGAGAAAGGACATTTGGGAATGCTCTTCAGAATATGCGGAAAAAGAAATATCTTCAGTTATAAATCAGAAGGAAGCTTCCTCTGAAACTGCTCTGTGTCGTGTGAATTCCACTTGCACAGTTAAGCCTCTGTTTTCATTGAGCAGTATTCTAACACTCTGTTTAGTCTGTGAAGGGTTATTCGGGAACTCTTTGAGGCTTATTGTCAAAACGGAAATATCTTCAGAGAGAAACTGGAGAGAAGCTTTCCAAGGAGTTGCAGGTGACATGTGCATTCCACTGACAGAGTTATACCTTTCTTCTCATAGAGGATTGGGAAATCCCTTTGGGAGAGAAAACTACCAAGGGATATTCGGGAGTATATTGATGGCTATGGTGAAAAAGGAAATATCCTCAGACAAAAACTGGAAAGAAGCTTTCTGTGAAACTGTTCTGTGCTATGTGTACTAGTCTCAAATAGATAAAGCTTTCTTTACATTATGCAGCTCAGAAACTCTATCATGGACCGATCCGTGACGGGACTTTCGGGAGCACATACAGGCCTATGGTGATAAAGGAAATATCTTCAGATAAAAACTGGAAAGAAGCTTTCTGTGAATCTGCTTTTTGCTATGTTTATTCAGCTTGCATAGATAAAGTTTTCTTCATATTACACAACTTGGAAACTCCATCATGGACGGATCAGTAAAGGGATATTCGGGATCACATTCAGGCCTATTGTGAAAAAGAAAATCTCTTCAGATAAAAACTGGAGAGAAGCTTTCTGAGAAACTGCTTTGTGATGTGTGCATTTCAGCCAGGGTGTTAAACCTCTTTTCTCATAAGGCAGTGTTTGAACACTGTTCCTGTAAAACTCTAAAAGTGATATTTCGGAGCGCATTCAAGAATATGGTGAAAAGTGAAATATCCTCAAATAAATCCCAGAAAGAAGGGTTCCAAGAAAATGCTGTCTGATATGTGCATTCATTTTACAGAGTTAAAGCTTACTCTACATTGCTCAGTTTGGAAACTAGGTCTTTGAGGAATCTGCGAAGGGATTTTAAGTGGTGCCCGGAGGCCTGAGGTGAGCCAGGAAATGTCTTGCAATGAAAACTAGAGAAAAGCTTTCTGAGCAACTGCTTTGTGACGTGTGTATTAATCTCATAGAGTTAAACCATTCTTTGGATTGAGCAGTTTCAAATCACTGTTTCTGTGGAATCTGAGGACGGACATTTGGGAATGCTCTTTAGAATATGGATTAAGAAATATCCTCAGGTAAAAACCAGAAGGAAGCTTTCTGTGAAACTGCTCTGTATCGTCTTAATTCCTCTCACTCAGATAAGCCTCTCTTTTCACTGAGCACTTTTCTAACACCGTTGGTGTTTAGCGTGTGAAGGGATATTCAGGAGCACTTTGAGGCTTATGGTGAAAAAGGAAATATGTTCAGAGAGAAACTAGAGAGAAGCCTTCTGAGGAATTGCTTTGTGAAGTGTGCATTCCGCTATTATACCTCTCTTCTCATACAGCATCGGGGAAACCCTTTTGGAGAAAAAGGTTCCGAATGATATGCGGGAGCATATTGATGCCAGTGGTGAAAAGGGAAATAGACTCAAACAATGGAAAGAAGCTTTCTGTGAAACTGCTCTGTGATATGTGTATTCATCTCACATAGATAAATCTCTCTTTACATTACGCAGCTTGGAGTCTTTGTCATGGACGGATCTGTGAAGGGATATGTGGGTGCACATTCAGGACTAGGGTGAAAAAGGAAATACCTTCAGATAAAAACTGGAAAGAAGCTTTCTGTGGATCTGCTTTTAGTTTTGTTTATTCATCTCAGGTAGATAAGGTTTTCTTTACATTACGAAGCTTGGAAACTCTGTCACGGAAGGATACTCGAAGGGACATTCGGGAGCACATTCAGGCCTACGGTGAAAAAGGAGATATCTTCACATAATAACTGGATAGTAGCTTTCTGAGAAACTGCTTTGTGACGTGTGCATTCTACTCATAGAGTTATGCCTCGTTTCTCATAAGGCAGTGTTTGAACACTGTTCCTGTAAAAACAATAATGTGATATTTCTGAGCGCATTGAAGTCTATGGTGAAAAGTCAACTATTCTCAAATAAAACCCAGAACGAAGCATCCAGGAAACTGTTCTCTGATATGGGTATTCATTTCAGAGTTAAAGCTTACTCTACATTTCCCAGTTTGGGAATTCTGTCTTTGAGGAATCTGTGAAGGGATATTAAGTGGCACCCAGAGGCCTGTGATGAACAAGGAAATGTTTTCTGATAAAAAGTGGAGAGAAGCTTTGTGAGCAATTACTTTGCGATGTGTGTATTCACCACATACAGTTAAATCATTCTTTGGATTGAGCAGTTTCAAATCACTTTTTCTGTGGAATCTGAGGAAGTACATTTGAGAACAGTCTTTAAAATACGGGGAAATCCTCCAATTAAAAACCAGAAGGAAGCTTTCTGTGAAACTGTTATGTGTCGTGTGAATTCTTCTCACTCAGTTAAGATTCTCTGTTCACTGAGCAGTTTTCTAACACTGTTTAGGTTTAGTGTGCAAAGGGATATTCAGGAGCACCTTAAGGCTTAGGAGGGAAAAGGATATATGTTCAGATAGAAACTGGAGAGAAGCTTTCCGTGGAACTGTTTTGTGATGTGTGCATTCCACTCAGAGTGATATTCCTCTCTTCTCATAGAGCATCAGGTAAACCCTTTTGGAGAAAAAGGCACCAAGGGATATTCGGGAGCATATTGATGCCTACGGTGAAAAGGGAAGTAGCCTCAGACAAAAACTGGAAAGAAGTTTTCTGTGAAACTGCTCTGTGATATGTGTATTCATCTATCATAGATAAAGCATTCTTTACATTATGCAGGTTGGAATCTCTGTCATGGACGGATCCGTGAAGGGACATTAGGGAGCATATTCATTACTGTGGTGAAAAAGGTAATATCTTCAGATAAAAACGGAAAGAAGCTTTCTGTGAATCTGCTTTTGCTATGCTTATTATCTCACATAGATAAAGCTTTCTTACATTACGTAGCCTGAAAACTCCGTCATGGACGGATCTGCAAACAGACATTCGAGATCACATTCAGGCCTATGGTCAAAAAGGAAAAATTTCGTATAAAAAATGGAGAGAAGCTTTCTGAGAAACTACTTTGTGATGCGTGGATTCCACTCACGGAGTTATACCTCTTTTCTCATAAGGTAGTGTTTGAACACTGTTCCTGTAAAACCGAAAAAGTGATATTTCTGAGCGTATTGAAGAGTACGGTGAAAAGTGAAATATCCTCAAATAAAACCAGAAAGAAGCCTCCCAAAAAACTGCTCTCTGATATGTGCATTCATTTCACTGAGTTAATGCATACTCTACAATGCCCAGTTTGGAAACTCTGTCTTTGAGGAATCTGCGAAGGAATATGAAGTGTCACCAGGAGGTCTGTTGTGAGCAAGGAAATGTCTTCAGTTGAAAACTGGAGAGACGCTTTCTGAGCAACTGCTTTGTGACCTGTGTATTCATCTCATGGAGTTAAATCAGTCTTTGAATTGAGCAGTTTGAAATCACTGTTTCTGTGGAACCTGAGAAGGAACATTGGGAACACTCTTTAGAATATGCTCAAAAAGAAATACCCTCAGGTAAAAACCAGAAGTAAGCTTTCTGTGAAACTGCTATGTTTTGTGTGACTTTTTCTCGCTCAGTTAAGCTTCTCTTTAAATTGAGCATCATTCTAACACTGTTTGTGTTTAGTGTATGAACAGATATTCGGGAGCACTGTGAGGCTTATGGTGAAAAAGGAAATATGATCAGATCAAAACTGGAGAGAATCTTTCAGAGGAATTGTTGTGATGTGTGCATTCCACTCACAGTGTTATACCTCTCTTCTCATATGGCATTGGGGGAACACTTTTGGAGAAAAAGGTACCAAGGGATATTCGGGAGAATATTGACGCCTACGGTGAAAATGGAAATAGCCTCAGACAAAAACTAGAAGGAAGTTTTCTGTGAAACTGCTTTGTGATATGGGTATTCACCTCGCATATGTAAAGCTTTCTTTACATTACGTAGCTTTGAAACTCTGTCATGGACGGATCCACAAAGGGACATTCGGGTGCACATTCAGGACTATGATGAAAAAGGTCATATCTTCAGATAAAAACTGGAAAGAAGCTTTCTGTGAATCTGCTTTTTGCTATGTTTATTCATCACACGTAGATAAAGCTTTCTTTACATTACGCAGCTTGGAAACTCTGTCATGGACAAATCTGCAAAGGGCATTCGGGAGCACATTCAGGACTGTGGTGAAAAGGGAAATATCTTCAGATAAAAACCAGAAGGAAGCTTTCTGTGAAACTGCTATGTGTCGTGTGAATTCCTCTCGCTCAGTAATCCTTATCTTTTCATTGAGCAGTTCTCTAAAACTGTTTATTTTTAGCGTACAAAGGGATATTCGGGAGGGCTTTGAGGCTTATGGTGAAAAAGGAAATATGTTCAGATAGAAACTGGAGAGAATCTTTCCGAGGCACTGCTTTGTGACGTGTGCATTCCACTCATGGTGTTATACTTCTCTTCTCATGCAGCATCGGGGAAACCCTTTTGGAGAAATAGGTACCAAGGGATATTGGGGAGCATATTGACGCCTAAGGTGAAAAGGGAAATAGTCTCAGGCAAAAACTGGAAAGAAGCTTTCTGTGAAACTGCTTTCTGATATATGTATTCATCTCACATAGGTAAAGCTTTCTTTACATTACACAGCTTAGAAACACTGTCATGGATGGATATGTAAAGGGACATTCAGGAGCACATTCAGGATATGGTGGAAAAGGAAATATCTTCAGATAAAAACTGGAAAGAAGCTTTCTGTGAATCTGCTTTTTGCTATGTTTATTCGTCTCGCATAGATAAAGCTTTCTTTACATTACTCAGCTTTCATATTCTGCCATGGATGGATCCGCGAAGAGATATTTGGGATCATATTCAGGCCTATGGTGAAAAAGGAAATATCTTCAGATAAAAACTGCAGAGAAGCTTTCTCAGAAACTGCTTTGTGATATGTGCATTCCTCTCAGGGAGTTATACCTCTTTTCTCCTAAGTCAGTGTTTGAACACTGTTCCTGTAAAACCTAAAAAGTGATATTTCAGAGTGCATTGAAGACTACGGAGAAAAGTGAAATATCATCAAATAAAATCCAGAAAGAAGCAGTCCAAGAAAATACTCTCTGATATGTGGATTCATTTCACAGAGTTAAAGCTTACTCTACATTGCCCAATTTGGAAAATCTGTCTTTCAGGAATCTGAGAGGGGATATTAAGAGGTGCCTGGAGGCCTGTGGTGAACAAGGAAACCTCTCCCATTGAAAACTGTAGGGAAGTTTTCTGAGCAACTGCCTGTGATATGTGTTTTCATCTCATAGAGTTAAATAATTCTCTGGCTTGTGCAGTTTGAAATCACTGTTTCTGTGGAACCTGAGAAAGGACATTTGGGAACGCTCTTTAGAGTATGTTGAAAAAGAAATACCCTCAGATAAAAATCAGAAGTAAGCTTTCTGTGAAACTGCTCTGGTTCATGCAAATTCCACTCACACAGTTAAGCTTCTCTTTTCATTGAACAGTATTGTACCATTGTTTTTGTTTAGTCTGCGAAGGGATATTCGGGAGCGTTTTGAGGTTTATGGTGAAAACGGAAATATCTTTAGATAGAAAGTGGAGAGAACCTTTCTGAGAAGTCGCTTTGTGACGTGCACATTCCACTCACAGAGTAATACCTTTCTTCTGATAGAGGATTGGGGAATCTCTTTTGGAGAAAAAGCTACCAAGGGACATTCAGGAGTACATGGACGGGTATGGTGAAAAAGGAATTGTGCTCAAACAACAACTGGAAACAAACTTTCTGTGAAAGTGCTTTGTGAAAGATATATTTATTCATCTTACATAGCTAAAACTTTCTTTATATAATGGAGTTTGGAAACTCTGTCATGGATGGATCCACGAAGGGACATTCGGGAGCATGTTCATGACTATGGTGAAAATGGAAATATCTTCAGATAAAAATCGGAGAAAAGCTTTCTGAGAAACTGCTTTGTGATATGTGCATTCCACTCAGGGAATTATAGCTCTTTTCTCCTAAGGCAGTGTTTCAACACTGTTCCTGTAAAATGGAAAAAGTGATATTTTGGAATGCATTGAGGACTACAGTGAAAAGTGAAATATCCTCAAAGAAAACCCAGAAAGAAACATTCCAAGAAACTGCTCTTTGATATGTGTATTCATTTCACAGAGTTAAAGCCTACTCTACATTGTCCAGTTTGGAAACTCCCTCTTTGAGGAATCTGCGAAGGGGTATTAAGTGGTGCCCGGATGCCTTTGGTGAGCAAGGTTATGTTTTCCATTGAAAACTGGAGGCAGATTTTCTGATCAACTACTTTGTGATGTGTATATTCATCTCATAGAGTTAAATCTACCTTGGATTTAGCAGTTTGAAATCACTGTTTCTGTGAAACCTGAGAAAGGAAATTTGGGAACGTTCTTTAGAATAGCCTCACATAAAAACTGGAAAGAATCTTTCTGTGAAACTGCTCTATGATATTGTATTCATCTCACAGAGTTAAAGCTTTCTTTACATTACACAGCAGGAAAACTCTGTCATGGACAGATCCACGAAGGGACATTCGGGAGCACATACAGGACTATGGTAAAAAAGGAAATATCTTCAGAAAAAAATGGAAAGAAGCTTTCTGTAAATCTACTTTTTGCTATGTTTATTCATTTCACATAGATGAAGCTTTCTTTACATTACTCAGCTTGGAAACTACATCATGGAGGAACTGCAAAGGGACATTCAGGAGCACATTCGGGCCTATGGTGAAAAAGGAAATATCTTCAGATAAAAACCGGAGAGAACCTTTCTGAGAAACTGATTTGTGATGTGTGCATTCCACTCAGGGAGTTATTTTTCTTTTCTCATAAGACAATGTTTGAACACTGTTCCTGTAAAACTGAAAAGGTGATATTTTGGAGCACATTTAAGACTATGGTGAAAAGTGAACTATCCTCAAATAGAACCCGGAAAGAACCGTTCCAAGAAACTGCTCTCTGATATGTGCATTCACTTGACAGAATTAAAGCTTACTTTACATTGCCCAGTTTGGAAACTGTGTCTTTGAGGAATCTGCGAAGGGATATTAAGTGGCGCCTGGAGGCCTGAGGTGAGCAAGGAAATGTCTTCCGTTGAAAACTGGAGAAAAGCTTACTGAACAACTGCTTTGGGAAGTGTGTTTTCATCTCATAGAGTTAAATCATTCTTTGGAATGAGCAGTTTGAAAGTACTGTTTCTGTGAAATCTCAGGAAGAATATGGGGGAACACTCTTTAGAATATCCCGAAACACTGCTTAAAATATGGAGAAAGAAATACCCTCAGATATAAACCAAAAGGAATTTTTCTGTTAAACTGCTATGTGTCGTGTGCATTCCACTCACAGAGTTATACTTTTCTTCTCATAGAGGATTGGGGAATTCCTTTTGGAGAAAAAGCTACCAGGGGATATTCGGGAGTATATGGGCAGCAATGGTGAAAAAGGAAATATCCTCAGACAAAAACCAGAAAGAAGATTTCTGTGAAACTGTTCTGTGATAGATATGTTTATTCTACTCACATAGCTAAAGCTTTCTTTCTACTATGCAGTTTGAAAACTCCATCATGTTAGGATCCGTGAAGGGGCATTCTGCAGCACATTCAGGCCTATGGTGAAAAAGGAAATATCTTCAGGAAAAAACTGGAGAGACGCTTTCTGAGAAACTGCTTTGTGATGTGTGCATTCTACTCAGGGAGTTATACATCTTTTCTCATAAGGCAGTGTTTGAACACTGTACCTGCAAAACGGAAAAAGTAATATTTCAAAGCGCATGGGAGTCTATGGCGAAAGGTGAAATATCCTGAAATAAAACCCAGAGAGGAGCGTTCCAAGAAACTGATCTCTGACATGTGCATTCCTTTCAGAGAGTTAAAGCTTCCTCTACATTTCCCAGTTTGGAAAGTCTGTCTTTGAGGATTTTGCGAAGGGATATTAAGTGGCGACCGGAGGCCTGTGGCGAGCAAGGAAATGTCTTCCATTGAAAACTGGAAGGAAGCTCTCTGAGAAACTGCTTTGTGATGTGTGTATTCGTCTCATAGAGTTAAATCATTCTTTCGATTCAGCAGTTTGAAATCACTCTTTCTGTGGAACCTGAGAAAGGACATTTGGGAATGCTCTTAAGAATATGCCTAAAAGTGGCCGGGCGCGGTGGCTCAAGCCTGTAATCCCAGCACTTTGGGAGGCCGAGACGGGTGGATCACGAGGTCAGGAGATCGAGACCATCCTGGCTAACACGGTGAAACCCCGTCTCTACTAAAAAAATACAAAAAACTAGCCGGGCGAGGTGGCGGGTGCCTGTAGTCCCAGCTACTCGGGAGGCTGAGGCAGGAGAATGGCGTGAACCCGGGAGGCGGAGCTTGCAGTGAGCCGAGATCCGGCCACTGCACTCCAGCCTGGGTGACAGAGCAAGACTCCGTCTCAAAAAAAAAAAAAAAAAAAAAAAAGAATATGCCTAAAAGAAATGCCCTCCGATAAAAACCAGAAGGAAGCTTTCTGTGAAACTGCTCTGTGTCCTGTGAATTCCACTCACACAGTTAAGCTTCTGTTTTCATTGAGCAGTATTCTAACACTGTTTTTCTTTAGTCTGTGAAGGGATATTCGGGAACACTTTGAAGTTTATGGTGAAAATGGAAATATTTTCATATAGAAACTGGAGAGAAGTTTTCCGAGGAGCTGCTTGTGACGTGTGCATTCCACTCACAGACTTATACCTTTTTTCTCATAGAGGATTCGGCAATTCCTTTTGGAGAAAAAGCTACCAAAGGGACATTCGGGAGTATATGGACAGCAATGGTGAAAAAGGAAATATCCCCAGACAAAAACTGGAAACAAGTTTCTGTGAAACTGCTTTGTGATAGATATGTTTATTCATCTCACATAGATAAAACTTCGCTTATATTACACAGCTAGGAAACGTTGTCATGGATGGATACGCGAAGGCACATTCTGGAGCATATTCAGGCCTGTCATGAAAAAGGAAATATCTTCAGCTAAACACTGGGAAGAAGCTTTCTGTGAATCTGCCTTTTGCAATGTTTAATCACCTCACATAGTTAAAGCTTTCTTTACATTGCACAGCTTGGAAACTCCATCATGCACAGGTCCTCGAAGGGATATTCTGGAATCACATTCGAATCTATTGTGTAAAAGGAAATATCATCAGATAAAAACTGGAAAGAAGCTTTCTGAGAAACTTCTTTGTGATGTGTGCATTCCACTCAGTAAGTTATACCTCTTTTCTCATAAGGCAGTGTTTGAACACTGTTCCTGTAAAACCCAAAAAGTGATATTTCGGGGCACAGTGAAGACTATGGTGAAAAGTGAAATATCGTCCAGTAAAACCTAGAAAGAAGCATTCCAGGAAACTGTTCTCTGATATGTGCATTGATTTATCAGAATTAAAGTTTTCTCTACATTGCCCAGTTGGGAAACTCTATTTTTGAGGAATCTGCAAAGGGATATTAAGTGGCACCAGGAGGCCTGTGGTGAGCAAGGAAATATCTTCCGATGAAAACTGGAGAGAAACATTTTGAGCAACTGCTTTGTGATGGGTGTGGTCATCTCATAGATTTAAACCACTCTTTGGATTGAACAGTGTGAAGTCACTGTTTCTGTGGAATCTGAGGAAGGACATTTGGGAACACTCTTTAGAATATGGAGAAAGAAATATCCTCAGATAAAAATCAGAAGAAAGTTTTCTGTGAAACGGTTATCTGTCATGTGAATTTCTCTCGCTCAGTTAAGCTTCTCTTTTTATTGAGCTGTTTTCTAACACTGTTGGTGTTTAGCGTGTGAAGCGATATTCCAGAGCAATTTGAGCCTTACTGTGAAAAAGGATTTATGTTCAGATAGAAACTGGAGAGAAGCTTTCCGAGGAACTGCTTTGTGATGTATGCATTCCACTCAAAGTTTTATACCTCTCTTCTCATACAGTATTGGGGAAACCCTTTTGGAGAAAAAGTACCAAGGGATATTCAGGGGCATAGTGATGCCTATGGTGAAAATGGAAATAGCCTGAGACAAAAACTGGAAAGAAGCTTTCTGTGAAACTACTCTGTGCTATGTGTACTCGTCTCAAATAGATAAAGCTTTCTTTACATTGTGCAGCTCAGAAACTCTGTCATGGATGGAGCTGTGAAGGGACTTTCAGGAGCACTATCAGGACTGTGTAGAAAAATGAAATATCTTGAGATAAATCTTTAAAGAAATTTCTATGAATCTGATTTTTGCTGTGTTTATTCATCTCACATAGATAAAGGTTTCTTTACCTTACATAGCTTGGAAACTTTCTCATGGGCAGATCTGCGAAGAGATATTCAGGATCACATTCAGGCCTATGGTGAAAAAGAAAATATCTTCAGAAAAAAACAGGAGAGAAGCTTTCTGAGAAACTGCTTTGTGATGTGTGCATTCCACTCAGGGAATTATACTTCTTTTCTCATAAGGCAGTGTTTGAACACTGTTCCTCTAAAACAGAAAAAGTGATATTTTGGAGCGCATTGAAGACTAAAGCAAAAAATTAAATATCCTCAAATAAAACCCAGAAAGAAGTGTTCCAAGAAACTGCTCTCTGATACGTGCATTCATTTCAAAGAGTTAAAGCTAACACTACATTGCCCAGTTTGGAAACTCTGTCTTTCCAGAATCTGCAAAGTGGTAGTAAGTGGTGCCCGGAGGCCTGTATTGAGCAAGGAAACGTCTTCTGTTGAAAACTGGAATCTTTGTGAGCAACTGCTCTGTGATGTGTGTATTCATCTCATAGGGTTAAATCATTCTTTGGATTGAGTAGGCTGAAATCACTGTTTCTGTGGAACCTGAGAAAGGACATTTGGGAACGTTCTTAAGAATATGCTGGAAAGGAAAGACCCTCAGATAAAAACCAGAAGGAGGCACTCTGTAAAACTGCTCTGTGTTGTGTGAATTCTGTTCGTACAGCTAAGCATCTGTTTTCATTGAGCAGTATTCTAACACTTTTAGATTAGTCTCCTAAGGGATATTCGAGAGCACTTTGAGGCTTATGGTGAAAAAGGAAATATTTTCAGGCCGAAACTGGAGAGAAGCTTTCCCAGGCACTGCTTTGTGACGTGTGTATTCCACTCACAGTGTTATACGTCTTTTCTCATACAGTATCAGGGAAACCCTTTTGAAGAAAAAGATACCAAGAGATATTCAGGGGCACATTAATGTCTATGATGAAAAGGGAAATAGTCTGAGACAGAAACTGGAAAGAAGCTTTCTGTGAAACTGCTCTGTGCTATGTGTATTCATCTCACATAGATAAAGCTTTCTTTAAGTTATGCAGTTTGGAATCTCTGTCATGCAAGCATCCGTGAAGGGACATTTGGGAGCACATTCAGGACTATGGTGAAAAAGGAAATATCTTCAGATAAAAACTGGAAAGAAGCTTTCTGTGAATCTTCTTTTTGCTATGTTTATTCCTCTCACATTGAGAAAGCTTTCTTTACATTATGCAGCTTGGAAACTCTGTCATGGACGGATCTGTGAAGGGATATTCGGGAGTACATTCAGGCCTATGTTGAAAATGGAAATATCTTCAGATGAAAGCTGGAGAGAAGCTTTCTGAGAAACTGCTTTGTGACATGTGCATTCCACTCAGGGAGTTATACTTCTTTTCTCATAAGACAGTATTTGAACAGTGTTACTGAAAAACCAAAAATGTGATATTACGGAATGCATTGAAGACTATGGCAAAAACTGAAATATCCTCAAATAAAACCCAGAAAGAAGCATTCCAAGAAACTACTCTCTGATATGTGCATTCATTTCACAGAGTTAAAGCAGACTCTACATTGCCCAGTTTGGAAACTCTGGTTTTGAGGAATCTGCGAAGGGATATTAAGTGGCTCCTGGAGACCTGTGGTGAGCAATGAAATGTCTTCCATTGAAAACAGGAAAGAAGCTTTCTGAGCAGCTGCTTTGTGATGTGTGTATTATACACATACAGTTAAATCATTCTTTGGATTGAAGAGTTTGAAATCACTGTTTCTGTGGAATTTGAGAAAGGACATTTGGGAACACTCTTTAGAATACGCTGGAAAAGAAATACCCTCAGATCAAAAACATAATGAAGTTTTTTGTGAGACTGCTCTATGTTGTGTGAATTTCACTCACATATTTCAGCTTCTCTTCTCATTGAGCAGTATTTTAACAGTGTTTTTCTGCAGTCTGTGAAGGGATATTCGGGAGTACTTTGAGACTTATTGTGAAAACGGAAATATCTTCAGATAGAAACTGGAGAGAAGCTTTCTGAGGAGTTCCTTTGTGACGTGTGTACTCCACTCAAAGAGTTATACCTTCCTTCTCATAGAGGATTGGGGAATCCCTTTTGGAGAAAAAGCTACCATGGGACATTCGGGAGTATACAGATGGCCATGGTTAAAAAGGAAATATCGTCAGACAAAAACGGCATATAAGCCTTCTGTGAAACTGCTTTGTGATAGATATGCTTATTGATTTCACATAAAACCTTCTTTATATTACGCAGTTAGGAAACTCCATCACGGACAGATCCACGAAGGGACATTCGGGAGCACATTCAGGCCTATGGTGAAAAAGGAACTATCTTCAGATAAAAACGGAGGAGAAACTCTGAGAAACTGCTTTATGATGTGTGCATTCCACTCAGGGTGTTATACCTCTTTTATCATAAAGCAGTGTTTGAACACTGTTCCTGTAAAACTGAAAAAGTAATATTTCAGAGCGCTTTAAAGACTATGGCAAAAAGTGAACTATCCTCAATTAAAACCCAGAAAGAATAGTTAGAAGAAAATGCTCTTTTATATGTGCATTTATTTCACAGAAATAAAGCTTATTCTATGTTGCCCATTTTGGAAACTCTCCCTTGAGGAATCTGCGAAGGGATATTAATTGGCGCCCGGAGACCTGTGGTGAGCAAGGAAATGTCTTCCATTGAAAACTGGAGAGAAACTTCCTGAGCAACTGCTTTGTGACGTGTGTATTCATCTCATAGAGATAAATTATTCTTTGGACTGAGTAGTTTGAAATCACTGTTTCCATGGAATCTGAGGAAGGACATTTGGGAACTCTCTTTAGAATATAGAGAAAAAAATATCCTCAGATGAAAACCAGAAGGGAGCTTTCTGTGAAACTGCTGTGTGTCATGTGAATTCCCCTGGCTCAGTTAAGCTTCTCTTTTCATTGAGCTATTTTAAACCACTGTTTATGTGTAGCGTGCAAAGAGATATTTGGGAGCACCTGAGGCTTACGGTGAAAAAGAAAGTATGTTCAGATAGAAACTGGAGAGAAACTTTCCAAGGAACTGCTTTGTAACATATGCATTCCACTCACAGTGTTATACCTCTCTTCTCATACAGATTCGGGAAAACCCTTTTGGAGGAAAAGGTACCAAGGGATATTCGGGGGCATATTAACGAATATGGTGAAAAGGGAAATAGACTCAGACTAAAACTGGAGAGAAGCTTTCTGTGAAACTACTCTGTGATATGTGTATTCATCTGACATAGATAAAGCTTCCTTTATTTTACGCAGCTTGGAAACTCTGTCATGGATGGATCCGCGAACAGGCATTCAGAAGCACACTCAGGAGTATGGTGAAAAAGGAAGTATCTTCAGATAAAAACTAGAAAGAAGCTTTCTGTAAATCTGCTTTTTGCTATGTTGATTCATCTCACATTGATAAAACTTTCTTTGTGTTACACAGCTTGGAAACTCTGTCATGGACGGATCCATGAAGGGACATTCAGGAGCACATTCAGGAGTATAGTGAAAAAGGAAATATCTTCAGATAAAAACTGGATAGAAACTTTCTGTAAATCTGCTTTTTGCTATGTTGATTCATCTCACATTGATAAATCTTTCTTTACATTAGGCAGCTTGGAAACTCTGTCATGGACAGATCTGTGAAGGGACACTCGGGAGCACATTCAGGACTATGGTGAAAAAGGAAATATCTTCAGATAAAAAGTGGACAGAAGTTTTCTGAGAAACTGCTTTGTGACATGTACATTCCACTCAGGGAGTTGTACCTCCTTTCTAATAAGGCAGTGTTTGAACACTGTTCCTATAAAACAGAAAAAGTGATATTATGGAGCGCATTGAAGACTATGGTGAAAGTGAAATATCCTCAAATAAAACCCAGAAAGAAGCGTTTCAAGAAACTGCTCTCTGATATGTGCATTCATTACACAGAGTAAAAGTTTTCTCTACATTTCCCAGTTTGGAACCTCTGTGTTTGAGGAATCTGCAAAGTGGTATTAAGTGGCTCCCAGAGGCCTGTTTTGAGCAAGGAAATGTCTTCCGTTGAAAACTGGAGAGAAGATTTCTGAGCAGCTGCTTTGTGATGTGTGTATTATTCTCATAGAGTTAAATCATTCTTTGGATTGAAGAGTTTGAAATCACTGTTTCTATGGAATCTGAGTAAGGACATTTGGGAATACTCCTTAGAATATGGAGAAAGAAACATCCTCAGATAAAACCCAGAAGAAAACTATCTGTGAAACTGCTGTGTGTTATGTGAATTACTCTCACTCAGTTAAGCTTCTTTTTCATTACCAGTTTTCTAACATTGTTCATGTTTAGCATATGAAGGGATATACAGGAGCACTTTGAGGCTTACAGTGAAAAAGAAATTATGTTCAGATAGAAACTGGAGAAAGCTTTCCACAGAAGTGCTTTGTGACATGTGCATTCCACTCACAGTGTTATACCTCTCCTCTCACCAGCATCAGGGAAACCCTTTCTGTGATACTGTTCTGTGATATGTGGATTCATCTCACATAGATAAAGCTTTCTCTACATTACGCAGCTTGGAAACTCTGTCATGGATGAATCCGCGAAGGGATATTCGGGAGCACATTCAGGACTATGTTGAAAATGCAAATATCTTTAGATAAAAACTGGAAGGAAATTTCCTGTGAATCTGCTTTTTCTATGTTTATTCATCTCACATAGATAAAACTTTCTTTATATTATGCAGTTTTGAAATTCCGTCATGGATGGATCTGCGACAGGATATTCGAAAGCGCATTTAAGCCTATGGTGAAAAAGGAAATATCTTCAGATAAAAACTGGAGAGAAGCTTTCTGAGAAACTTCTTTGTGATGTGTGCATTCCACTCAGGAAGTTATAACTCTTTTCTCATGAGGCAGTGTTTGAACAGTGTTCTGTAAAACAGAAAAAGTGATATTTCAGAGGGCTTTGAAGACTATGGCAAAAAGTGAAATATCCTCAAATAAAACCCAGAAAGAAGCGTTCCAAGAAACTTCTCTGTGTTATGTGCTTTCATTTCACAGAGCTAAGCTTACTCTACGTTGCCCTGTTTGGAAACTCTGTCTTTGAGGAATCTACGAAGGGATATTAAGTGGTGCCGGACGCCTGTGGTGAGCAAGGAGATGTCTTCCATTGAAAATTGGAGAGAAACTTTCTGTGTAACTGCTTTGTGATGTATGTATTCATCTCATAAAGTTAAATCATTCTTTGGATTGAGCTGTTTAAAATCACTGTTTCTGTGGAAATTGAGAGAGGACATTTGGAAACCCTCTTTAGAATATGTTGTAAAAGAAATACCCTCAGATTAAAAAAGCAGAAGGAAGCTTTCTGTGAAACTGCTCTGTGTCATGTGAATTCCACTCTCACTGTTAAGCTTCTCTTTTCATTGAGCAGTATTCTAACACTGTGTTTACTCTGCGAAGGGATATTCGGGACCACTTTGGGGATTACAGTGAAAAGGGAAATACGATCGGATAGAAACTGGAGAGAAGCTTTCCGAGGAACTGCTTTGTGACATGTGCATTTCACTCAGATTTAGACCTTTCTTCTCAGAGAGGATTGGGGAATCCCTTTTGGAGAAAAAGCTACCAGGGGACATTTGGGAGTGTACGGATGGCTATGATGCAAAAGTAACCATCCTCAGACAAAAACAGGAGAGAACCTTTCTGTGAAACTGCTTTGTGATAGATATGTTTATTAATCTCAAAGAGATAAAACTTTCCTTATATTAGGCAGTTTGGATACTCCCTCATGGACAGATCCACAAAAGGACATTCTTGAGCACATTCAGGCCTATGGAGATAAAGGAAATATCTTCAGATAAAAACTGTAGGGAAGCTTTCTGAGAAATTGCTTTGTGATGTATGCATTCCACTCAGGAAATTATACTTCTTTTCTCATAAGGCAGTGTTTGAGCACCGTTCTTGTAAAAATGAAAAAGTGCTATTTCGGAGTGGATTGAAGACTGTGGTGATAAATGAAATATCCTCAAATAAAACCCAGAAAGAAGCATTCCAAGAAACTGCTCTCTGATATGTGCATTCATTTCACAGAATTAAAGTGTACTCTACATTGCCCAGTTTGCAAACTCTGTCTTTGAGGAATCTGCGAAGGGCTATTAAGTGGTGCCCTGGAGGTCTGTGGTGAGCAAGGAAATGTCTTCCCATGAAAACTGGAGATAAGCTTTCTAAGCAACTGCTTTGTGATATGTGTATTCATCTTATAGTGTTAAACCATTCCTTGGATTGAGGAGTTTGAAATCACTGATTTTGTGGTATCTGAGGAAGGACATTTGGGATTGCTCTGTGGAATGTGGAGAAAGAAATATCCTCAGATGAAAACCAGAAGGAAGCTTTCTGTGAAACTTCTGCGTGTCATGAGAATTCCTCTTGTTCAGTTAAGCTTCCCTTTTCATTGAAGTTTTCTAACACTGTTTACATTTAGCATGTGAAGGGGTATTCGGAAGTGCTTTGAGTCTTACAGTGAGAAAGGAAATATGTTCAGATAGAAACTGGAAAGAAGCTTTCCGAGGAACTGCTTTGTGACATGTGCATTTCGCTCACAGTATTATAGGTCTCTTCTCACACAGCATTGGGGAAACCCCTTTGGGGAAAAAGGTACCAAGGGATATTCGAGAGCATGTTGATGCCTATGGTGAAAGGGGAAATAGCCTCAGACAAAAACTGGAAAAAAGCTTTCTATGAAACTACTCTGTGATATGTGTATTCTTCTCACATAGATAGATCTTTCTTTACATTACGCAGCTTGTAAACTCTGTCATGGACGGATCCGCAATGGGACATTTGGGAGAACATTCTGGACAATGGAGAAAAAGGAAATATCTTCAGATAAAAACTGGAAAGAAGCTTTCTGAGTGTCTGCTTTTTGCTATATGTATTCATCTCACATAGATAAAGCTTTCTTTGCATTACGGAGCTTGGAAACTTCGTCATGGTCGGAACCATGAGGGGACATTAGGGAGTACCTTCAGGCCTAAGGCAAAAAAGGAAATATCTTCAGATAAAAACTGGAGAGAAGCTTTCTGAGAAACTGCTTTGTGGTGTGTGCATTTCACTCAGCGAGTTATACCTCTTTTCTCATAAGGCAGTGTTTGAACACTGTTCCTGGAAAACGGAAAAAATGATATTTCACAGTGCATTGAAGACTATGGCAAAAAGTGAAATATCCTCATATAAAACCCAGACAGAAGCGTTCCAAGAAGCTGCTGTCTGATATGTGCATTCATTTCACAGAGTTAAAGCTTATTCTGCATTGCCCAGTTTGGAAACTCTGTCCTTGAGGAATCTGCGAAGGGATATTAAGTGGCGCCCAGAGGCCTGTGGTGAGCAAGGAAATGCCTTCCGTTGAAAAGTGGAGAGAAGTTTTCTGAGGAACTGCTTTGTGATGTGTGCCTTCATCTCATAGAGTTAAATCATCCCTTGGATTGAGCAGTTTGAAATCACTGTTTCTGTGGAACCTGAGAAAGGACATTTGGGAACGCTCTTTAGAATATGCTGTAAAAGAAATACCCTCAGATAAAAACCAGAAGGAAGCTTTCTGTAAAATTGCTCTGTGTCGTGTGAATTTCACTCACACAGTTCAGACTCTTTTCATGAAACAGTATTCTAACACTGTTTTTGTTTAGTCTGCGAAGGGATATTCTTGGAGAATTCCTCTCACTCAGTTGAGCTTCTCTTTTCATTGAGCAGCTTTCTAACGCTGTTTGTGTTTAGCGTGTGAAGGGAAATTCGGGAGCACTTTGAGGGTTATGGTGAAAAAGGAAATATGTTCAGATAGAACCTAGAGAGAAGCTTTTCGAGGAACTGCTTTGTGACGTGTGCATTCCAATCACTGTGTAATACCTCTCTCCTCATACAGCATCAGGAAAATACTTTTGGACAAAAAGGTAACAAGGGATATTTGGGAGTGTATTGACGCCTATGGTGAAAAGGGAAATAGCCTTAGACAAAAACTGGAAAGAAGTTTTCTGTGAAAATGATCTGTGATTTATGTTTTTCTCTCAAATAGATAAAGGTTACTTTACATTACTCAGCTTGGAAACTCTGTCATGGTCGGATCTGCGAAAGGACATTCGGGAGCAGATTCAGGACTATGGTAAAAATATAAATATCTTCAGATGAAAACTGGAAAGAAGCTTTCTGCGAATCTACTATTTGCTATGTTTATTCATCTCACATAGTTAAACTTTTCTTTACATTACACAGCTTGGTAACTCAGTCATGGACGGATCCCCGAATGGACATTTGAGAGCATATTCAGGACTATGGTCTAAATGAAAATATCTTCAGATAAAAACTGGAGAGAAGCTTTCTGAGAAACTACTTTGTGGTGTGTGCATTCCACTCAGGGAGTTATACCTCTTTTCTCATAAGGCAGTCCTTCAACACTGTTCCTGTAAAACTGAAAAAGGGATATTTCAGAGTGCATTGAAGACTATGGCGAAAAGTGAAATATCCTCAAATAAAACCCAGAAAGAAGAGTTCCAAGAAACTGTTGTCTGGTATTTGCATTCATTTCACAGAGATAAAGCTTAATCTATATTGTCCAGTTTGGAAACTCTATCTTTCAGGAATCTGTGAAGGGATAGTAAGTGGCGTCCGGAGGCCTTCGATGGGCAAGGAAACGTCTTCTGTTGAAAACTGGAGAGAAACATTCTGAACAACTGCTTTGTGACGTGTGTATTCATCTCATAGAGTTAAATCATACTTTGGATTGAAGAGTTTGAAATCACTGTTTCTGTGGAATCTGAAGAAGGACATTCGGGAACGCTCTTTAGAATATGGAGAAAGAAATATAATCAGATAAAAAAAGGAAGCTTTCTGTGAAACTAATATATGTCGTATGAATTCCTCTCTTTCAGTTAAGCTTCTTTTTTCATTGAGCAATTTTCTAAAACTGTTTATGATTAGCTTGTGAAGGGATATTCAGGAGCGCTTTGAGGCTTACGGAGGAAAAGGAAATATGTTCAGATAGAACCTGGAGAGAAGCTTTCCAAGGAACTGCTTTGTGAAGTGTGCTTTCCACTCACAGTGTTATACTTCTCTTCTCATACAGCATCAGGGAAACCCTTTTGCATAAAAAGGTACCAAGAGATATTCGGGGACATACTAACGCCTATAGTGAAAAGGGAAATAGCCTCAGACAGAAACTGGAAAGAATCTTTCTGTGAAACTGCTCTGTGCTATGTGTATTTATTTCACATAGATAAAGTTTTCTTTACATTATGCAGGTTGGAAATTCTGTCATGGATGGATTTGCGAAGGGACATTCTGGAGCACATTCAGGATTATGGTGAAAAAGGAAATATCTTCAGATAAAAACTGGAAAGAAGCTTTCTGTGAATCTGCTTTTTGCTATGTTTATTCACTTCACGTAGATAATGCTTTCTTTCCATTATGCAGCTTGGAAACTCTGTCATGAAAGTATCCACGAAGGGCATTCGGGAGCACATTCAGGACTATGGTGAAAAGGGAAACATCTTCAGACAAAAACCAAAAGGAAGCTTTCTGTGAAACTACTCTGTGTCATGTGACTTCCTCTCGCTCAGCTAAGCTTCTCTTTTCATTGAGAAGTTTTCTAACACTGTTTATGTTTAGCGTGTGAAGGGATATGGGGGAGCACTTTTAGACTTACGGTGAAAAAGGAAATATGTTAGGATAGAAACTGGAGAGAAGCTGTCTGAGAAACTGCTTTGTTATGTGTGCATTTCATTCAGGGAGTTACACCTCTCTTCCCATAAGGCAGTGTTTCAACACTGTTCCTGTAAAATGAAAAAGTGATATTTCAGAGCACATTGAAGACTATGGCGAAAAGTGAAATATCCTCAGATAAAACCCAGAAAGAAGCATTCCAGGAAACTGTTCTCTGATATGTGCATTCATTTCAAAGAGTTAAAGCTTACACTACGTAGCCCACTTTGGAAACTCTGTCTTTCCAGAAATTGCAAAGAGATATTCAGTAGCGTCTGGAGGCCTCTGGTGAGCAAAAAAAGTCTTTTGATGAAAACCTGAGAGAAGCTTTCTGAGTGACTGCTTTGTGATGTGTGTATTCATCTCCTAGAGTTAAACTATTCCTTGGATTCAGCAGTTTGAAATCACTCTTTTTGTGGAATCTCAGGAATGACATTTGGGAATACTCAGTAGAATATGGAGAAAGAAATATCGTCAGGTAAAATCCAGAAGGAAGCTCCCTGTGAAACTGCTCTGTGTCTTCTTAATTCCTCTCACTCCATTAAGCCTCCCTCTTTCATTGAACAGTTTTCTGACCCTGTTTATGTTTAGCGTGTGAAGGGATATTCGGGAGTGCTTTGAGGCTTATGGTGAAAAAGGAAATTTGTTCAGACCGAAACTGGAGAGAAGCTTTCCAAGGCACTGCTTTGTGACATGTGCATTCCACTCACAGTGTTATACCTCTTTTCTCATACAGTATCAGGGAAACCCTTTTGAAGAAAAAGATACCAAAAGATACTCAGGGGCACATTAACACCTATGGTCAAAAGGGAAATAGAGACAGAAACTGGAAAGAAGCTTTCTGTGAAACTGCTCTGTGCTATGTGTATTCATCTCACATAGATAAAGCTTTCTTTAAGTTATGCAGTTTGGAATCTCTGTCATGCAAGCATCCGCGAAGGGACATTTGGGAGCACACTCAGGACTATGGTGAAAAAGGAAATATCTTCAGATAAAAACTTGAAAGAAGCTTTCTGTGAATCCTCTTTTTGCTATGTTTATTCATCTCACTTAGATAAAGTTTTCTTTACATTACGTAGCTTGGAAACACCGTCATGGACGAATCCGCCAAGTTACATTCTGGAGCACCTTCAGGACTATGGTGGAAAAGGAAATATCTTCAGATAAAACCAGGAGAGAAGCTTTCTGAGAAACTGCTTTGTGATGTGTGCATTCCAGTTAGGGATTTATACCTCTTTTCTCATAAGGCAGTGTTTGAACACTGTTCCTGTAAAACCGAAAAGGTTGATATTTCGGATCGCATATAGGAATATGGAGAAAAGTGAAATATCCTCAAATAAAACCGAGAAATAAGTGTTCCTAGAAACTAATCTCTGACAATGTGCATTCATTTCACAGAGCTAAAGCTTACACTACATTTTCCAGTTTGGAAACTCTGTCTTTGAGCAATCTTCCAAGGGATATTAAGTGGCACCTGGAGGCCTGTGGTGAGCAAGGAAACGTCTTCCGTTGAAAACTGGAGAGAAGCTTTCTGAGCAACTGCTTTGTGATGTTTGTATTCATCTAAGAGAGTTAAATCATTCTTTGGATTAAGTAGTTTGAAATCACTGTTTCTGTGGAATCTGAAGAAGGACATTTGGCAATGCTCTTTACAATATGGAGAAAGAAATATCCTCATATAAAAACCAGAAGGAAGCTTTCTGTGAAACTACTATGTGTCACATGAATTCCTCTCACTCAGTTAAGCTTCTCTTTTCATTGAGCAGTTTTCTAACACTGTTTATGTTTAGCGTGCGAAGGGTGTTTCAGAAGCACTTTGAGGCTTACGGTGAAAAATGAAATATGTTCAGATAGAAACTGGAGACAAGCTTTCCGAGGAACTGCTTCATGACGTGCGCATTCCACTCACAGTGTTATTCCTCTCTTCCCATACAGCATCAGGGAAACCCCTTTGGGAAAAAAGGTACCAAGGGATATCCGGGAGTATGCTGATGCCTATGGTGAAAAGGGAAATAGCCTCAGACAAAAACCGTAAAGAAGCTTTCTATGAAACTGCACTGTGATATGTGTATTCATCTCACATAGATAAAGCTTTCTTTGCAATACGCAGCTTGGAAACTCTGTCATGGACGGATCCATGAAGGTACATTCGGGAGCACAATCAGGACAATGGTGAAAACGAAATATCTTTAGAGAAAACCTGGAAAGAAGCTTTTGGAGTGTCTGCTTTGTGGTATATGTATTCATCTCACATAGATGAAGCTTTTTTACATTACGGAGCTTGGAAACTCCATCATGGATGGATCCACAAAGGGATATTTGAAATCACATACAGGCCTATGGTGAAAAAGGAAATATTGTCAGATAGAAAGTGGAGAGAAGCTTTATGAAAAACTGCTTGATGATGAGTGAATTCCACTTGGGGAGTTATACCTTTCTTCTCATAAAGCACTGTTTGAACACCATTCGTGTAAAACTAAAAAAGGGATATTCAGAGCATATTGAAGACTATGGCAAAAAGTGAAACGTCATCCAATAAAACCCAGAAAGAAGCATTCCAAGAAACTGCTCTCTGACATGTCCATTCATTTCACAGAGTTAAAGCTTACTCTACATTTCACAGTTTGGAAAGTCTGTCTTTGAGGATTCTGCAAAGGAATATTAAGTGGCAACTGGAGGTCTGTGGTGAACAAGGAAATGTCTTCCATCAAAAATTGGAGAAGCTTTCTGAGCAACTCTTTTATGATGTTTGTATTTGTCTCTTATAGTTAAATCATTCTTTGAATTGAGCAGTTTGAAATCACTGTTTCTGTGGAATCTGAGAAAGGACATTTGGGAATGCTTTTTAGAATATCCTGAAAAAGAAATGACCTCAGATAGAAACTAGAAGGAAGTTTTCTGTGAAACTGCTCTGAGTTGTGTGAATTCTGCTTGCACAATTAAGCTTCCCTTTTCATTGAACAGTATTCTAACACTGTTTCTGTTTAATCTGCAACTGGATATTCGGGAGCGCTTTGAGGCTTATGGTGAAAAAGGAAATACGTTCAGACAGAAACTGGAGAGAAACTTTCCCAGGAACTGCTTTGTGACGTGTGCATTCCACTCACAGAGTTATACCTCTTATCTCATACAGCATCAGGGAAACCCTTTTGGAGAAAAAGGTACCAAGTGATATTCGGGAGCATGTTGATGCCTGTGGTGGAAAGGGAAATAGCCGAAGATAAAAACTGGAAAGAAGCTTTCTATGAAACTGCTCTGTGATATGTGTATTCATCTCACATAGATAAAGCTTTCTTTACATTACGCAGCTTGGAAATTCTGTCATGGACAGATCCACGAAGGGACATTTGGCAGAACATACAGGATTATGATGAAAAAGGAAATATCTTCAGATTAAAACTGGAAAGAAGCTTTCTGTGAATCTGCTTTTTCCTATGTTTATTCACCTCACATATATAAAGCTTTATTTAAATTATGCAACCTGGAATCTCCGTCGTGGATGGATCAGTGAAGGGATATTTAGGATCACATTCAGGCCAATGGCAAAAAAGGAAATATCGTGAGATTAAAAGTGGAGAGAAGCTTTATGAGAAACTGCTTGGTGATGTGTGGATTCCAATCATTGAGTTATACGTTTCTTCTCATAAGGCACTGTTTGAACACTGTTCCTGTGAAACTCAAAAAGTGATATTCGGAGCACATTGAAGACTATGGTGAATAGTGAAATGTCATCCAATAAAACCCAGAGAGCAGCATTCCAAGAAACTTCCCTCTGACATGTCCATTCATTTCACAGAGAAAGCTTACTCTACATTTCCCAGTTTGGAAAGTCTGTCTTTGAGGATTCTGCGAAGGGATATTAAGTGGCAGCCGGAGGCCTATGGCGAGCAAGGAACTGTCTTCCATTGAAAATTGGAGACAAGCTTTCTGAGCAACACTTTTGTGATGTTTGCATTCATCTCATAGAGTTAAATCATTCTTTGGATAGAGCAGTTTGAAATCACTGTTTCTGTGGAATCTGAGAAAGTGCATTTGGGAACACTGTTTAGAATATCCGGAAAGGGAAAGAACCTCAGATAGAAAACCAATGGAAGCTTTTTGTGAAACTGCTCAGCATCACGTGAATTCCACTCGCACAGTTAAGCTTCTCTTTTCATTGAGCAGTATTCTGACACTGATTTTGTTTAGTCTCGAAGGGATATTCGGGAGCGCTTTGAGGCTTACAGTGTAAAAGGAAATATCTTCAGATAGAAACTGGAGAGAAGATTTCCGAGGAGCTGCTTTGTGACTTGTGTATTCCACTCACAGAGTTATATTTTTCTTCTCATAGACGATTAGGGAATTCCTTTTGGAGAAAAAGCTACCAGGGGATATTCGGGAGTATACGGAAGGCTATGGTGAAAAAGGAAATATCCTCAGACAAAAACAGGAAAGAAGCTTTCTGTGAAACTTCTTTGTGATAGATATGTTTATTCATCTCACATAGATAAAACTTTCTTTCTATTACGTAGTTTTCAAACGCCATCATGCACGGATTCGTGAAGGGACATTCAGGAGCACATTCAGGCCAATCGTGAAAAAGGAAATATCTTCAGATGAAAACAGGAGAGAAGCTTTCTGAGAAACTGCTTTGTGATGTGTGCATTTCACTCAGGGAGTTATACCTCTTTTCTCATAATGCAGTGTTTGAACACTGTTCCTGTAAAATTGAAAAAATGATATTTCAGAACACATTGAAGACTATGGGAAAAAGTGAAATATCCTCAAATAAAACTCAGAAAGAAACGTTCCAAGAAACTGCTCTCTGACGTGTGCATTCACTTCACAGAGTTAAAGCTTACTCTACATTGCCCAGTTTGGAAACTCTGTCTTTGAGGAAACTGTGAAGGGATATAAGTGGCACCCGGAGTCTTGTAGTGAACAAGGAAACGTCTTCTGATGAAAACTGGAGAGAAGGTTTCTGAGCAACTGCTTTGTGATGTGTGTATTCATCTCATGGAGTTAAACCATTCTTTGGATTGAACAGTTTGAAATCACTGTTTTTGTGGAATCTGAGGAAGAACATTTGGAAACGCTCCTTAGAATATGGAGACAGAAATATCCTCAGGTAAAATCCAGAAGGAAGCATCCTGTGAAACTGCTCTGTGTCATCTTAATTCCTCTCGCTCAGCTAGGCCTCTCTTTTCATTGAGCAGTTTTCTAACCCTGTTTACGTTTAGCATGTGAAGGGATATTCGAAAGCGTGTTGAAGTTTATGGTGAAAAAGGAAATATGTTCAGACCGAAACTGAAGAGAAGCTTTCCGAGGAGCTGTTTTGTGACGTGTGCATTCCACTCACAGAGTTATACCTCTCTTCTCATACAGCATTGAGGAAGCCCTTTCGGAGAAAAAGGTAAAATGTGATATTCATAAGTATGTTGATGTCTATGGTGAGAAGGGAAATAGCCTCAGACAGAAACTGGAAAGAAGCTTTCTATGAAACTGCTCTGTGATATGTATATTCATCTCACATAGATAAAACTTTCTTTACATTACACAGCTTGGAAACTCTGTCATGGACGAATCCACGATGGGACATTCGGGAGCACGTTCAGGAATATGGAGAAAAACGAAATATCTTCAGATAAAAACTGGAAAGAAGCTTTCTGTGAATCTGCTTTTTGCTATGTTTATTCATCTCACATAGATAAAGTTTTCTTTAAGTTACACAGCTTGGCAACTCCGTCATGGATGCATCTGCGAAGGGATATTCGGGGTCACATTCTGGTCTATGTTGAAAAAGGAAATATGCTCAGATAAAAACCGGAGAGAAGCTTTCTGAGAACCTGCTTTGTGATGTGTGCATTCCACTCAGGGAGTTATACCTTTCTTCTCATAAGGCAGTGTTTGAACACTATTCTTGTAAAAGCTAAAAAGTAATATTTCGGATCGCATGGAAGACTATGGCAAAAAGTGAAATATCCTGAAATAAAACCCAGGAAGAAGCATTCCAAGAAACTGCTCTCTGACATGTACGTTCATTTCAGAGAGTTAAAGCTTCCTCTACATTTCCCACTTTGGAAAGTCTGTCTTTGAGGATTCTGCCAAGGGATATTAAGTGGTGACCAGAGGCCTGTGGTGAGCAAGGAAATGTCTTCCGTTGAAAACTGGAGAGAAGCTTTCTGAGCAACTGGTTTGTGATGTGTGTCTTCATCTTATAGAGTTAAATCATTCTTTGCATTGAGCAGTCTGGAATCACTCTTTCTGTGGAACCTGAGAAAGGATAATTGGGAAGGCTGTTAAGAGTATGCTCAAAAAGAAATACCCTCTGATAAAAAACAGAAGGAAGCTTTCTGTGAAACTGCTCTGCATCATGTAAATTCCACTCGCACAGTTAAGCTTCCATTTTCATTGAGCAGTATTCTAACACTGTTTTAGTTTAGTCAGCTAAGGGATACTTGGGAGCACTTTGAGGCTTATAGTGAAAAACGGAAATATCTTCAGGTAGAAACTGGAGAGAAGCTTTCCGAGGAGCTGCTCTGTGACCTGTGTATTTCACTCACAGAGTTATACTTTTCTTCTCATAGGGGATTGGGGAATCCCTTTTGAAGAAAAGGTAGTGGTACCTCTTTTCTCATAAGGCAGTGTTTGACGCGGTTCCTGTAAAACAGAAAGGGTGAAATTTTGGAACGCATTGAAGACTATGGTGAAAAGTGAAATATCCTCAAATAAAACCCAGAGAGAAGCGTTCCAAGAAACTGCTTTCTGATATGTGCATTCATTTCAGAGAGTTAAAGTTTACTTTACATTGCCCAGTTTGGAAACTCTGTCTTTTAGGAATCTGTGAAGGGATATTAAGTGGTGCCCAGAGAAGTGTTGTGAGCAAGGAAATGTCTTCTGTTGAAAACTGGAGAGAAGATTTCTGAGCAACTACTTTTGATGTGTGAATTCATCTCAGAGACTTAAATCATTCTTTGGATTTAGCAGTTTGAAATCACTGTGAAACTGCTCTGTGTCAAGTGAATTCTTCTCGCTCAGTTAAGCTTCTCTTTTCATTGACCAGCTTTCTAACACTGTTTATATTTAGCATGCGAAGGGATATTCGGGAACGCTGTGAGGCTTACGTTGAAAAAGTAAATACGTTCAGATAGAAACTGGAGAGAAGCTTTCCAGGAACTGCTTTGTGACGCAGTATTCCACTCACAGTGTTATACCTCCCTTCTCATATAGCACCAAGGAAACAATTTCTGTTAAACTCTTCTGTGATATGTGTATTCATCTCACATAGATAAAGCTTCCTTACATTAAACAGCTTGGAAACTTTGTCATGAAGGGATCCGCAAAGGGATATTCGGGGACACCTTTAGGACTATAGTGAAAAAGGAAATATTTTCAGATAAAAACTGGAAAGAAGCTTTCTGTGAATCTGCTTTTGCTTCTTTATTCATCAAACATAGGTAAAACTTTTTCATATTTCTACTTTTGGAAACTCTGTCATGACGGATTTGCTAAGGGATGCGTTCAGGACATTCAGGCTTATGGAGAAAAAGGAAATATCTTCAGATAAAAACTTTAGAGAAGCTTTCTGAGAATCTATTTATAATGTGTGCATTCCACTCTGGGAGTTATACCCCTTTTCTCATAAGGCAGTGTTTGAACTATGTTCCTGTAAAACCAAAAAAGTGATATTTCAGACCGCATTAAAGACTGTGTTAAAAAGTGAAATATCCTCAAATAAACCCAGAAAAAATGCGCCCAAAAACTACCAGTCCATCTCATTTCACAGAGTTAACCTACTCTTTGTTGCACAATTTTAGCAATACGTAACTGAACGAAGTACTGAA